>NW_028301554.1:18845000-18882500 GCF_042242905.1 Orbicella faveolata
TAGTTGACTCGGGCTGCGTCCTCGTCAACTATCACGCGATAGAAATCTCGAGCTCATAATCTAATAGAAACATGATTTTAAAGCAATCAGCGCGCGTATTTACATAGGGCCAATTTTCTAAAAGCCTTTTAGTTGATAGGATAGCTTCGTCTAAAAACATAACCAATGCAAGAGTAGAGTGCAAAAACCATACCCGATTTCTGACCCTATTTCTGACCTAAACAACTAAAAAAAACATATCCTTTGGGGCCGCACATACCTATATAATAAGGGAGTACCCCCCCAGGAAGGGGGGTGTTACCGTGTGATATTTGCTGAGTACAATGTAGACCATTATAATAATATCGAGAGTTGCTTTGGGATGAATCTCGGCAGAAGTACGTACTTCTCATCGTAAATTTACGTCTGTTACAGTTGTTGATAGGCAAAGTTTTAAATGCAAGGTTTCCACTAGAAATTCCAACACCAATCAATCATTAGCTTGAAATGAATGAGCGATTCGATTGGGCAAGTGATTGAGTATTTTCCGGTCTAACCAGCAGCTGAGATTTTTCGATATATCTAGATCTAATGTTCACTATGTTCAGAGCTCTTTATTAGAAATAACGAAAACATGCTTTCCTCCTCGACTACCATCTTACCGAACATCAGTACACCTTGAATGAAATTACTAACGTTCCGCAATTTTCTGTCGGCCAAACGTGAAATCGGTGCATCGCGAGCGATCGCGTTGGCGACCCTTCCGAAACAAAATATAATGAAATAAAATATAACAATAACAATAAACATATAATTTTCGTTCGACTATCTAGGAGTATATTTTATACACTGAAGACGAAAACCGTGAAAGATGAAGCAGTACCTGGTTGAGAAGGAAGCCTTCGGTAACCCAACTTTGCCGCCATAATTAACTGGATCAAAACTTACAAGCTGAGCCAGCTCTACTTGATACTTGTCTGATGACAGCCGACTTAGTTATGGACCATTACGTCTTCGACAACGACGCATAAAATTATTCGCAACTTCAGTTCTTTCGCTTTCTGACGAAGACAATATAAACGCACTTGACTTGGTTAGTATACACAGACCGATACAGAACTGTAGGTGAATCACGTATCCTTGCTCTGAAATTTGTTTCCATGAGATGATATTTGTTTTTTTTTTTGTTTGTGATTTTAGCATGGTACCACAGCAAGTCTTACTTCCGTATTCTGTTCATTTTCTTCTAAAATAAGAAAGCGTGAGATGTTTACCACTCAATGACGTCAGTAACTCGAAAGTATGGTTGAAAAATATGCGCACTTAGTAAACTAAGCCATCAGGAAATGTAACTATATAAAAAGAAAAATTAAACTCCGTCGGATAAAACACCACAGATATTGCAGCAATTTACTTTAATCCAATCTCAGTACATCGGATAACATTACGAAAATAAACAAAACAGATCTCTAGAATAAAAAAATTCCACTCGAAAGCGAAATAGAAGAGATCGAAACTCTGTTTGAGTGACAGCCGCCACTCAAAACAAATATGTGCCCATATCTTGGCCCACTTAGCTTGGATTCCGTGGTCGCGAGGACAGGGATCTTCAATCGCTGGCCCAGTTCTCATGCACTGTTGTGACGTTTGGTGCGTTTCACATTCATGCATGTGTGTATAGAGTGTGTTCACGTGACGTCATGAAATTCTCAAATCCAAAACTAAAGAGCCACTAAAAGCTTTATCCTCATCCGGCATAAGAGGTGCTAAATTTATACCTGTTTACAACTTTCCAGCTAAATAGCGTCCTTCGTTTGGAAACCAGCGCATTTTGAATTTCGGAGTTACGGCGGTGCGTGACATAAAGCTAACATCGCGTTTGTCGAAAAATATACACTTATCTCGTGATTTTTATCCATTTTAAGAGTTAAAGTATTAGGAAAAGTGCTTGTGTAAATGTTTTTTGGTTCGGTTCAGATAATGAGTCGACTAGATAGCCAAAGTAATTTCCAGATATTTACACTATTTTCCGGCCGCATATTGGAGGACCAAGGAGGTTCACCAACATGGCGGCTCCATACAAGGCTCAATAATTTTGCGCGGAGCATTTCGACTGATACTTCAACTTTGGGACAACGCACACACCTTAAACTTGGAGAACTGTCTTCTTTATTTATCGTCTATAATATCACAATTTCTTGACTTTATCCACTGAATGGTTTTTGATTTTACTTTTTATTGCGTGACAAGGAACACACTCTATAGTTCAAATAATTTCACTTTCATGGAGTTCTGGGAGACTTATTGACCCTATTAGAGGGCCAGCAGTACGGCGATTTTGCTCCATTGGTCAAAAAACTCAACAGTACTAAAATTATGACTGTCTACAAGTGAAATGTTGAAGGGAGAGCACAATGTGATTAGTTTTTTGGGACTTTTGCAACTGAGACATGACGACAAACCTTTCAACTTTTAACACCACAACATTGTGCATGCATAACTTATTATAACAACCCTTTTATACAATTATAGCTTCAGTGCACTTACATAGCTTTCCATTGATGAAAACATGTCCTTGGGTTTTGAATTTTCGAAGTCATGTTAATGATAGTACTCCTTTACTCAATAATCTATTGCTCCAAATATCAACAAATAAATTCCGAGACTCGCCGAGACTTGAAAATCCGATGTTGAGACTTCAAACCCATAGACAGAGAAACACAGAAAAACGAGACTTCGTGACTTAACCTTGAGAGTTTTCGACATCGGTCGAAAATTTTCCGACACCCGAGATTTTCAAGGTTCCGAGTCACTTCAGGGCCTCTTCATATGAGCCCGGTAGCCGGGCCCGCTTGGTTACCGGGACGAATTTTATTGTCTGTTCATAGTCTTCATATGGGAAATTCCAGCCCGGCCTACCGGGATTAGCCTGCGTCGCAGACAGTCTAAACCGCCGGTATATTCCGACACGTCCGGCTGCAACGCAGGCTAACCGGGATGAAATCCAAGAAACACAACCAAAATGGTGGAACATAAACTTGTATCGTTCGCGGCTGTCGTAGCTTTGTGAACTCTTGTAACTTTACTAGTAAAGCTAATTCGCATACTCCTAAAGTGTAAATACATGCAAGACAAACATTATGCCATTTGGCCGCTATGTTGCAAAAGCGAAACTATTTTGACTAAAAAGTTTCGTCCCTGTTACCCGGGCTGGAGTGTTCATATGGGAAAATTTTCATCCCAGTTACCGAGATATCGGTCGCAAAAACCGAGATCTCGGTAACCGGGCCAGCCCTGCTTCTCATATGAACCCATCGACATTCTTACGAAGGAAAGAGTGGCGAGGCAGAGATCTCGGAAACCGAGCCAGCCCGGTTGACCGGGCTCATATGAAGAGGCCCTCAGTGATGCATGTCAAATTGTACTTCCGGTCGGAAACTAACGATGAACATTTTAAGTCTTGGCGATACAGCATCGATAAGCAGAATGATATCGAAAGATTCTCCAGTTTACAAAGTACGAAGTACGAAGCTGCAAACAATGAACAGTTGACGAAGAACCACTGTATTTAAAACATTTCGAACATAACTGAATTACGACATTGACAAATATATGCTGTGGCATGACTGTGCTGCATTGCAACCAATAACGACCTAAATCAGTCAATACAAACTGACTGATAAAACGAAAATTGATCATCAACAATTCCCCGTGATCGATATCTCTATATTTGTTTCTTCCTGCTCTACTTCTCTCTTAAACTACTAGCATAATTTCGCCTTTGTAAGGCTCTAGCAGTTGTTGAATATTCATACTCGAGGTTAAACACTTGATTGACGCAATCAAAAACATTGCATGGATCAAGCCATATGCTGAGCATTCCTAATAGTATAGATTATAAACCATAAACAGTTAAGTTTTACCGTAATCATCCTCTGTGTCCATTGCCAAAAGAGGCTGTTTAAGCTCTTCTAGATCTCTTGTTTGTCCAGCCATGATTGTTTCGACAAGCACATATATTTTCCACTCGGGTCTTCAGCAACGACTTTACACGGCGTCAACAAGCGACAAGAACAAAGTGTCCCTTCAATAACACATTCAATGCGGACGATTTTTAGAGCTTTATCGCCAGATCAACAGTTTCAGGTTAAAACATTAGCCTCATCTTCGCGCCTCCATTCCAATGTTATCCAATTCCAATCTTAGAAGGGGCTTCCCCCACCCTGCTCAGAAACGAGGCCGTTAACTTCCTGTTTTGCTAACACGTACGCTTTGAGACCTCGATCTGACGTACGCTGCTTGACGTTTTATAGGTTTTACACAGCTTGCCTGAGTTCTAAGGAGTAACAAACTGAAAATATAAGGATGCATTTAACTAATTTATAGGTTAGGCCAGCCATATAAAGTATATTCACCCTGCTACCCCCTCACAGTCTTTCAATTCTTATCCCTTTCCATTGAAATTTCATGTTTGGGTAGTCACGCAACATTTTAGTGAAAAACGTAATGCGTGACGAAGACCCAAATAATGTTGAAGTTGGCCATCTGACAGATCTTACGAGTCTTACTTCAGATGGACTATTAGGATGTAAAATGCCGAAGCTCACTTAAATGACACATACTTTCCGAAAGAATCTAAACAGAAAGCTCAATATCCCGCTCTGGCTGCTAGTTCTACTGGAGTTGGAATTTTAACTCTTCTACTTCCGCCTCCATTACTGACCTGTTCACACTTGGTGTGAGTT
This sequence comes from Orbicella faveolata, assembly GCF_042242905.1. Taxonomy (NCBI): domain Eukaryota; kingdom Metazoa; phylum Cnidaria; class Anthozoa; order Scleractinia; family Merulinidae; genus Orbicella; species Orbicella faveolata. The sequence continues at coordinate 18,849,725 of NW_028301554.1, forward strand.
TTAGTCTGTCCGTCTCTTGACCTAGCGAAATCTACAAAAGAAACGGTGCCTTAGTAAAACCTAGTTCACACTAACGACATAACGACATAAGAAGGACTTTATGTCGTTATGTTTGCAGTACGAACATCCTGACATAACGACATAATAACAACATAACAGCATGAAAATAACGAAATCAGGGAAAAAAACTGATCTTTTCCTGATGTCTTTATGTCGATAACCACAGTACCGAAATATGTGATTATGTAGTTATGTCGCTTGTGTGAGCTAGGCCTAACCAATGGGAATGTTTTAAATGAGTAAAGAACATTAGTTACTGAACTCGGTTTTTGGAAGAATCAACAAAGTATCATTTAATTTCAGTCTAGGGCGTGGAAAATGATGATGGGGAAATTTAAAAGAGAGAGGATCCCATAATTCCTTTGCCTGATGATATTTCATCACGGAACTGGAAGAAAGTTAAGGTATTACCAATTTTTTTGTTTTAAATTGAAAAGTACCAAATATGGTAAGTTTTACTTCCACTTCGTCGTCGAACAACATTTTTCACTACATCAGACTGAGATGAACCATTTGATCGTGTTGTGCCTTTGAGTGAACCAGAGAAAACTGTACGTGTAAAATCGATTAGCTCTCTGTGACAGCAGCACTCAGAATCTGCCTTTTCTGTTACTCTCTTGCCTTTTCAGCTTTCTCGTGACGTCACAAGTCGTCAGCATTTCCGTATCAGTCACTTCGGTCAATCTAGTGTTTCACATCGCGGGAAAAACCCACTGTTATATAAGAACATTATTTTTATTCTAGGCATAAGTATACATACGTTGTGGAAGCGCAGATAAATGAACGTGACTCGAATTGGTGCATAGAGAACTGAACAGCTGTCGCTTGGTTCATCAGTACAGTTGAAAGCGCGATATCAGTTACAGGCTAGATGAGTAATCTACGAGAGAGACTGCTTCCTTCATGTCAAAACAACGGTAAGGAAAGCGGATTCTAGGTCGAACTAAATAGAAGCACCTTATACCTCAGCTTCCTTCCTTTTTGTCGGTTCTAGTGTCTCTTTAGCTCAAGGAAAAGGTGTAGCATTGGTCCGTGAAAGGACTACGGAATTCTCTAGTGTTCACTGAAACCGACTGCCTGGGATGGATTTTGTAGTTTCTACAGTGTTTGCCATATTTTGTCAGTCTACTAAGGTCGACGGAGAAATTGTTTTCAAGTTAACTCCAATAGGTTATGTTGCTTTAGGCCTTAGGCCACTTAACAGTGTAAACCAAATCATCGTGAACTAAATAGTTTAGCTTGAAAATGTCATTCAATTTCACGTCTTGACTGATCTCACGACATCCGTTCTTCTATCTCATCATTCGAGAATTGGTAAAAAGATAAGAATATATCTTGACTGACTCTGTTCTAAGTTATGACACAAAATGCATAGTGTAACGCTGTTCATTTCTACGCTGATGGTCAGATATATGCTCTAACCGGATAAGTTAAAGGAACGATTTTCTTTCCCCTTAATGTTTGCAGTTTTTAGGGGATTGAAACGCCTCGAAAATATAAAGAAGAGACCATGATGTTATGAGTGGTCGTAGGAGGTTCGAAACCCACGATGAAAATTAGTAGTTTAGTAACCTTTTCTCTGAAGAAGCATTAACATCTCATGAGTTTCACTATATTAACTTCCTTGATCATGATTGGATATTTCTGGCTTCAGTTACAGCGCCGCTAGTGACAAACTGTTTTCCTTTCTTTCCGAACCATATATGTCTTTTCAGCGATACATGAACCGACAAAATTTTTTTTAACAAAGGTTTGTGACCTGATTATTTTTCACCGGGGCTCCCAAGGAACCTTCAGGGGAATACCTTTTCTAAGTAACGCAAACTACCCGGAGCAAAGTGCGAAGGGGCAGAATTCTTTAACTCTTTCGATCAATCTCGTACTGTTTAACAAAGTACTAAAATAGATCTTGATTCGAGATTCACAAAGTACAACTCACTGAACGCTAAAATCTATTAGTAAAGCTGTTTTTTTAGTAGAAAATTGTTTGCTTTTGACTCTGAGCCAACATTGCAGCTTCGCACTTGGGTGCTGAGATATTACGTTTCTCATCGAGATGAAACAATATCTACTGGCATGTTGTTTTCACTTCAGTTCCGAATCTCGAGGATCACTGTTACATGTTTGTGTTGATCTTATTTTTTTGTTGTTGTTTTTAACAGGCGCTCATTGTTCAAGCCTTTGGCATGGTCAACATATCTCATTTTCGGGTGATCCCAGCTTAATGCCTTTCTCAGCCCATTCTTCCACTCCATTACTTGATGAACCAACGTCTCTTCAGCAACAAACAGAATATCTTAGTAGTCTTACCGAAAACGCGACAGGCGGCAATTTCCAAGTGGAGAGCCTTGAGCAAAGCACCCAGTTATCCATGTCTCCAGATCAAATGGGCAGGATCTTAGAGGTGATAACAAGGGGGCAAGAGTTTCCGGGAAGTTCGACCTTAACAAGCCAGAATTCCTCGTCTGGTATGTGGCATGCATCTTCGGTGCCTGTCGGAGATACCTCGGCCGCTGTCGGCATGACCCCGAATGATCCGAGCTTTTTGGTGACACCCTCAATAAACGGACAGTTTCGTCAAAGCCAGCACACGATCGTCACTGGCGCTGGCATCATAACATCATCAAACTTGGTGACTGGCGGAAGTGATTATACCCCTTCTTATGGCGTTACGCAAAGCATTGGTGACATTGACGGTTGTCCACAGCAGGGTGTGTCCATTGACCTGGCTGGGATCAACCCCTTCGATGCTGGGACGGAAATCGATATTGATCGCTATCATATCCCAGATCTGGAAGTGAAGTTTTGTGACCTGGAAAATCGCGTCTTTGAGAAGCAGCAGAGTCGGAAAGACAAACAAGCACGGCAGCGAATCATTAACGGAAAGGTGAAGTTCCTAGTTCGATCTGAACGCCAGGTGAAGAGCGTCAAAGCTTGGGTCCAAAGAGAAGAAAACGCAGCCAAGCTAGAAAAGGATGAAAATGGCATGGTGTCGATTGAAGTTGTTTTCCTGAGGAAGCTTAAGGATAGCGGAAATGTAAGTAGAACTGATCAAGTACATAAACAGCCTGACCGTCATCGCAACACAAATTAGTCGCTCAGTTATACATGAAGCTTGCTAATATTTAGGGTTTTTTTCCCTTGCCGGGACAACTTACCTGATGTTCAGATTATAGCTAATTCCATCAATTACCTGTATTAGTGCTTTCGTGATTATACCTATTACAAACATCCCTCTTCAACTTTATACTAGGCAACTTGTTATGAACCATTGAACTATATAAGAACTGAAACGAGCAGTTTTGAAGTCAAGGCTTGGTCAGTGAAATTTTCTCACAACCTTCTTGGAGAAAAAAAAAGACCATTTTTGTGCAATACTAATTTAATATTCTTTTGCCGTTGTTTGAGAGAGTTGGGATATTGATCATGATATTAAATTCTGATCTCTACCATACAGTTAGAGTACCAAGTGGATCTGGACTCCGTATACAAGATGGATGGATCAGAAAGACCAGTGTACAAACTGGCAAAAGTTCACACCCAAGAGAGAAACTTGTTTGAACTGTTGGTTCAGATCGTGTTCACTGATAACAACGTCAGTGATCAAATCAAGTCAAAGCCTTTCTTGATAAAGACAAAGCGATTGAGTGAAGAACAAATAGGTACGCCATTTTGAATAATCACTTAAATCTTTGAGATCGATGAATAAAACAGCTCACGCAGTGTGGTTCATACTTTGAAGTAAGTTTTATCGTGTTTGAATGAATAAAGATTGTTTACTGATGACGATGGTAATGACGACGACCACAATGATGATGATAATGATGATGATAATGATGATAATGATGATAATTATGATAATGATGATGATACATGGTACAAAATCAGACATGCTGGGACGCAAGTTGCACAGTGGAACTTCCAAAAACAAAGGCAGGTCAAGGTGGACTGGCGCGAGTTGCTTTGTTTTGGATGTCCCGCTGTGTAACATGCGTCCCAGCATGTCTGATTTTTACCATGTGACCGGGTTGTGCAAAGGGGCTATCAGAGTAAGCTTTCTGCGGTAGCTTAGTTTGTCACATGGTCTTGTCGTTTGTGGACAAATGCAGAACATTTCAAGACGCCAGGCAAGGGATAGAGCATCGGGTTTTAACAGGGTCAGATTTTTGTAAATTTGTGCTAGCTTTGGATTAAAATTGCAAAACATCTTTGCAATTCTGGCCGGGGTTGTTCGAAAGGTGGATAACGCTCCAGCGGATAGCGTGGTTTGTTTTGTTGACACTTATCCACTGAAGAGCAATTTATCCGGTGGATAGAGTTAACCAGCCTTCGAACGACTTGGACCAGAAGAGTAAATCACTTGCCACTTGCCACTTGCCACTTGCCATAGTACATTGATTTTCAAAAAAGAGATAGAAAGCTGTACACAGAAATTGACCACCTGAATTTTACCCCATTTTGAGGTTTCATGTATTTTAAGGGGTTACGAAGCCATCTCAAGGGCGCCTCAACCAAGATACCTTTATTACTCCACAGAACCTGGCAATTATTTCAAAGAGAAACGCAAGAGGTCCAACACGTTGCCGACCAGCTCTTTGAGATGGAACCGTGGCAAACAAGCCGTAAAGTACGCTCCGTTACAAAACGAGGCAGACTCTACAGGTACGCTAAAGAAATCCTTATGTGATGTACACAGTCACGTGTCATGTTCATTCGGATCACCTAATTTTCAAAAGCGTCAATTGAGTGATGTTTTTCGTTTTTTTTTTTCTTTACAGAGGCAAGGTCGCCATTATCGCCGAGTTCCATGGGCTCCAGAAACTCTCCCTTGAGTTCAGAAGGTGCATTTCATTCTAAGTTAATGCCACTTCTACACATTTCCATTACCCACTATAACTCAAACCACAACAGAAATCGTATATATCGATGATGGTCCGAAAGAACTTTTATCCTTAATCGCTTAGTTTGGATGATTATTTAATACATGTTCTTCGTTATTCCTTCCTAAGGTGTTCATCAGCATATTATGTGACGCCCCCCTTGCAAAATTTGGAATTCTAGTAATATATCAAACACGAAAGATCGTGTTTGTTTGACCACATTTCCAAACACTGAAAAGAAAGTTGAAAATACGACGCGCAGTGGAGTATTTTTGACGAACTTTGAGGTTTTTGTAAATGTGTTCAAACACTGTTTTGAGTGTTTGATGTATCTTCTCAATCGAAACTAAAATAAAGGAGAAAACGGAGAGATAAAATCGTAAAAATCTATGCTAATTAAGATCAGATATCCACACACCGTCACGTTCTTGATTTCCTTTGTTTAACCTTGATGAATTATTAATGAGTTTGAGATGTGTCTTTCCTCTTACAACAAACGTTTTAACCAGTTTTTCTTTATCAAGGTGAAACACACCTCGATGAGCTTGTTGTCAATCACTTAAAAGCTCAGCAAGCAAACATTGACTGTCTGACATTCAGCTGTATGATGCAGACACCAAGAGGTGACATCGCTTATCACTTGCGACTCACTAACCCTGATCTGTACCAAACCCTGGACGAGGGAGTGGTGGTGGGTTTTTTTGCCGACGACGAAGGAGTGGCCACCATTGAACCACTGAGCAATGAAAATGTATCCCAGGCCGTCATGGCTGGGGTAATAAGCAGATCTGCGTATGTGGAGGCGCATGCGCCGTCAGAGAGTGACAAAGGTTGGCGCTTTTCTGCTTCTGGTAGAGAGTATTGTCGAGTTGTTATATTTACATTTTATGTGTACTTTTACTGTAGTGAAGCAATAGTGCTATAAATATTATTGAATGATACAAAACTCGCAAATTTTCCTCTTCATCAAGTTTCCTCCAGAAAAATGCTTGCATTATATCATCAACTACTATCACCATTTTCCATGTCATTTTATAACATGCATAGAAGACGGCAGTGACTTTAGTAAGGATGGAACGCCAGGACGTGAGTCATTTACCATAAGCGGTGCATGGACTATAAGCTAAGGGCAGGGATCATTGAACAAGAAGTTCTGTTATAAGAGGGATGGTCCATCGCTGAATGGCGATTCTGTCAACAGAATTTTGCATCAGTTATCATAGGCTGCGAGCAGGCTCTTTTTCCAAGTTTTCGGCTGATTGAATGGACATGTGTTTATTAACAGGACAAACGGACATCGTTTGTGTTATTGGAATGGTGAAAGTACAGATCGTGGGATCAGTTCAGACTGGTGAACGCATCTACGCGTCCACGGACAACCCAGGCACAGGCGTCCCAGAATCCCATCTTCCTCTAGGGGCGTTCATCGTTAGGAACCACACGCTACTTGGCATGGCTATGGAAACATGCCGGTCTCGTTACCATGACGAGGTCAACTTGGTGAAGAGTTTCGTGTGCATCGTGTTGGGGATCAACAGTCGTCAACTATCCAACGAAGTGGAAAACATCATGGAAAACATTGACATGGACATCAAGGTAGCCATAGGCAAGTCTAACAAGAGAACCTGCCGGCGTAAGTCTGATTTGTGTTTATTTTGCAAAAAGAGTAATATATATAACAAAACTTTATCAAGACGCAGTTTCGTAGCCTAGAGAGACGTCCCCTCTCCTCCGCAGTCATCTTTTTAGATCGTGAATACTATTCCAAAAACAGAAATAGTGCAATAGTCATACTCTGACAATAGCTATTCATCTTACTTATTTTGCGATATACTTCAGCTCTCACTTGCTTTAAGCGGGCAGCAAATATGTATTGTCACCTTGCAGCCTCTAGTGAGGACACTTAGCCACATACCAGAGGTTGATGAATCGTACGGCACCTGAACCAATTGTCTTGTCCCCAGCCAGAAAAAAAATAAAACTAATTCAGGGCCAGTTAGCTAGGGACATAGCCATTTACGCAGATGTTCAAGATTGCGTGACGAGCCCTACGAGCGTCTGCTTATAGGAGGCTACTAGGGACACGACAAGATGCATCTGACGAGCTTCCCTATTCAAACAATGAGTATTTTTTTTCCTGAGGACTTAATGGGAGACAAGACGTTTTGTTAAAATTCTCTTTTATTCTTTTTCAGGAATGTTCTTTCTCATCACTGGACTTATTATTTTTCTTGGACTCCTGGGATTCCTTTTGTACGAAGTGCTCACGCCAGGAACGCGCTGGCGATATTTCTTGTGCCACACTGGGTCCAGCAGTGAACAACCCAAAATGACGTGTAATTATTCTTCAAGCTACGAGGTGCGTTGCTTTCTTCACGTTAAATTGCTTTGCACAGAATAGATAGTCGTGCGTTTTGTCATAAGCCCCCGGGTCGGGAGATTGGGCAACCACTCCACACGTTTACGACTCAAAATAAATTTACCTTACCCTACCTTACAGCGAGTGTTTCTGCTGTGTTTCACCTTACTTACACAATAAGCCGCGTATGTCATGATCGAGGTTCGACTGTGTTGTACAGAGCAACTTATAATAAGGGTGGAACATTGACTTTGACCGTGCAAAAGACAACATTTTGTTGGGTGACGATTCACACGTTATCAACCATTCGAACCACTGGCCCACTCATTTAACTGTTTACATGTAAAATAATTAGCTTGGTCAAGTCTGGCTTAGACCGTGGTAGAATGGACCAAACAGAGAAAACATGGAAGGACGATAGCAAGATCTTGTTAGTCCTATCTCTTATTTTCCTTTCTCTTTCGTCCTTTTATAACTTAATATGAGAGTCTGAAACACTAGAATGTAATAATTATAACAATAACGATAACGATTATAATGCAGTTTATTCTCCAAATGAAAACAAACAGTACAAGCGACTAGTAGGCCTGACTCAAAAATATTCCTTATTGATCCTACTTGATAAACTAAGTGATTTCGTTGCCATCGGCAATTTCACTGCGTATTCACAGATGTACTTAGAAATGAAATGTGTGTTGTTGTGGTACGTTAAAGTGTCGTGTTGAGAATGGGAATGTTAACCGTTTATTCTCATTATGTTTACAGGACATAAACGTCCGTTTTATACCTTTCCACTTCAAGAATCTTTTGAGTAAGATACCAGCAGGAGAAAGAAAACCAATGACATTTGAAAACGCAGGTATGACAGGTATGTAACCCTTTCTCTTGGAGAGTAAATTCAACTGGGTACTAGGAGAGGCGAGATTGACTCTGCCGCGAGATCTTCGCCAGCTATTGCTTCTATTAAACCTTGGAAAAGATTTTAATGGAAGCAAACATGTTTGCGGGTTTCATTTTGAGATTTTGCAGTTTTGCCGGGTGGGTAATTGATAACTATTGATATTGAATACATGTTTGTTGTAATTCTTAATTTAGAAAGACTCCTTTCCAGTCTTGCGTAAGTTATTTTGGGGCAATTTTAGGTTCTGCATGATGGGTTTCACAAAACAAAAACGTTTCATTGAATGGAACGCTGGGGTGAATTTCCTGCAGCAAGTTGAATTGAAAAAAGTCTTATGCGCCATTTAGCGAAAGGCCAGAGGCCCGAAATTGATTGGTGAGTTTTAGCGAGACTTCCCGCCGATCTGTGCCATAGCAAATGAATTTTCTGGGCTACAGTTGGTCGAGCGATATTAGAAAACAGTGGTCCCTGTCACCAGGCTAATTTGTCATGTTCTTGCATTCTAGATTCACCGATCTACTTTCTGAACTTCGACCGCTGTGCGTACGGCGGGCGCACAGACAGCAGCATGTATTCACCGGAGGACGCTAAGCCAGTCAGAGGTCCCACGTACCTGGCATCATATGGAAACTGTTCAAAAGTATTTTCTTTTTTGTGGCACAGTTGGAAGCCGTTTAATGACAGTAAAACTCCATATCAAATGCCCTGCTCATGCAGTGGCGTTGGAACTTTAGTTTGTAAGTGGATTATGCTTGTGATGTCCTTCAGTGCTTACTGTTTCCTTGCATATCATTGAGTTGTCAGTAGTAAATCAACCGCACAGCTTAAACATCAGTGGTAATGGAATCAAACTCTCGACCAATAACTCTAACGAGTAGTATAAGTTACCGACATAGTGTAAGTTACCGAAAAAGTCTGTTTAGTACAGTATAAGAGGAACTTATTTACTTAGTAGTCCTTTATCTTGCGTTTACGAAGTTTAGTCATACTTAACAATTAGACCCGTAGCCCGTAAGGGCTACGGGTCAATAGCCCATGAGGCGAAGTCGAATGGGCTATTGACCCGTGGCCCTCGAGGGCGAAGGGTCTGATTGTTTTAGTATCACCCAACTAGTCGGACAGAAAACGCAATAATAAAGTTAGCAAATGCAAGTTGAAGAAATTTTATTTGGGAATAAAACAAAAGAAAGCTTCACGCTCGATTTCGCATCTCGAGGACTATTACTAATAGTCCTCTAGTAAGGTAGCAAATTAAAATGCAGGATTTGCATTAGTCCACTAGTTGGGTGATACTAAATGTAATTATAGCCTGCGTAACTGGCGGATTGTTCGCGCAACCAAAAGACAATAACGACATAGACTAATGCTAAAAACATTATCTAACAATTCCCTCGCCGCTCCGCCGCCGAAACAAGCAGTCGCGCGCGAAATCTCATCAGCCGCGCACGCTACGCTATCATAGTCATTCGGGGGAAAAACAACAGATTCCTCCCCCCTTCCCCGGCCCCCCCCCCCAAAAAAAAAGATTCCCCCATCTCCGTTTCAAGGATTTTCACGACGCCCGAACTACAACCTGTCATTGGGAATGAAAATTCTAATCCGCGTTAAGTTTCTCCCCTTGCATTATACACCTAATACCCCAAGACGAGTTAAATACAGTGGAACCTCTCTAATAATGAGGAGACAGAACAAACTGTCCATATTATAGAAATCACTGATGTGACGTCAAATCCAAGGCCCACCAAAGGGAAACAAGTTAATGAACATCACTGCATGTCGTCGTTAATGGCGTAATCGTGGTACAGCGGAGAAGTCAATACTACGTAAGTCTTCATCCCGATTATAAATCCTGGGGGGACTCCCATGTAAAAAGGACGAGGGTGGTGTCGTAACTTTTAGAGGTTAAAAGAGCGGTTTTGGTACCTCCTAATGTGCTCAGCCTCAAAAGTTCCACAGCGGGGGCTTTTGTGGATACCTTTGAGGTTATTGAGCTGAAAAAAATATGACAGTAGATAATGTGTTGTTTTAGAACTGCTACCTCTAAGAGGTGAAATAAATTTCAAACCACGCCCACAAAACAGGATCTTGGTACCTCTTAGGGGCTATTTTCAAAACTTCCGACGAGCACCCCCGTCTTTTTTTATGTGGGAGGCGTTCTCCCCCCCCCCCCCCCCCAGGCCACTCCGATTTTTTTTTTTCTATTCTTGTGTCGTACTGAATATATCTTTTTTTGTACAATCTTCCATTTTTCCGTTTAAACTAAGTCAGCAGTGAAAACACCTTTTCAGAAAGGACATCAAACCTGGCTGACCATACAATACCCATCTAGCCATGTCTTAACTTGCTTTAAGCCCTCTCTATTGGCTTCTAACCAATAGGCAAAGACCTATAAAATTACGGATCACAATTGCAAAGTCAATTTTCTCGTTTGTTTGAAAAAGATTCAACAATGCATTACAAAAACACTCTCTAACTAATGCAAGGTTATTTAAAAATTTTGAAACTTTTGTCCGAAATTTCTTGACTTTGGTCCAGAAAAAAAACTTAAAAAGCTATTAAACCTCTCGGGAAACTTAGGAATAGTTAGGGAGCGGTTATAAATTACTGATTTGGTCTGAAAATTTTTGTTAATGGCACATTTCCAAAAGCAAAACTACTTTGTTAGTAACACCTATATCGCTGTTCCACATATTTAACTATTAAATTTTCTAACCTTGTCAAGGAGTCCCCGGTAGCCCAATGGGTTACGCATCTGACCTGCTGTGCGGTCGGAAGGGCGTATATACGCTCGACGCCAGTCGGGGGACTCCGCGCCTTTTTTTTTTTTTCTCGTTTCAACTTGAGTAGATATATTTTTTGTACAATCCTCTTTCTTCCGTTTGAAGTAAGTTTGATGTGAAATATCTTTTTAAGAAAGGGTATCCATTGTAAGCTTCCGTAAAATGCCCGACTAGCCATGCCATCATTTTTTTTAAGCCCTAAATATTACCTACTAACCAATATGGAGATACCAAAGCAAATGGAACACCAAGAGTTTAAAACATGTCATTTATAACAACCGACTTGAAAAAGGTTCTATGAAAAAGAAAAATTATTTAAAATTTTCGTGATGGTTTTGTTTGAACTTTATCGGAGTTAATTTGGCACAGAACTAAACTTTGGCCCAAGCTTTGGCAGCTATAAACGGTTTGCTAAGACGGCGAGTTACTATTGTTAGAAGAACGAAAATCCTTAGAGTGGCTATAAGTTATCCAGACGCCAATCTGTTTCAGGTCTGAAATTTTTCTTAATCCACGTTTGTAACAGAAAAATTATTTTGTCAGTAGCAGCTATATTGTTGTTTCACGTATTTAGCTATTAAATTCTCTTACCTTGTCAAGGAGTCCCCCGGTAGCCCATTGGGTTACGCATCTAACCTGCTGTGCGGTCGGAAGGGCATATATACGCTCGACGCCAGTCGGGGGACTCCGCACCTTTTTTTTTCTTTCTCGTTTCAACCTGAATAGATATGTTTTTTGTACAATCCTCTTTTCTTCCGTTTGAAGTTTGATGTGAAATATCTTTTTAAGAAAGGGTATCCACTGTAAGCTTCCGTAAAATGCCCGACTAGTCATGCCATCATTCTTTTTAAGCCCTAAAAATTACTTCTTAACCAGTACTCAAAAAGGTTTCCTAGGGCTGTGAGTTACTATTGTTAGAGGAACGAAAATGCTCACAATAAAGACGAACTACTATATTTGGAAGAAAGACAATCGTTAGGGGAGCTACAAATTACTGAGACGCCAGTCTCGATCAGGTCTTTAATTTCTTTTATGGCACATTTTTCTAGGCAAGATAAGGCTGACAATAACAGCTAAGTTTCAGGTGCCTATAGGTACCTTTAAATTTGTTACGCAATTCAAGGATTCCCCCTGTAGCCCAGTGGTTACATTTCCAAGCTTTTATTCGGAAGGACAGGCGTTCAGCCGCCGCAAGGGGACTCCGATTTTTTTTTATGCTTGTGTCGGACTGAATAGATCTTTTTTCTTTGATTGTTTTTTTGTTTGAACCAAGTTAGCAGTGAAAACACTTTTTAGGAAAGGACATCAAACCTGAATGACCGTAAAATACCTATCTAGTTGAGCTTCTATTTGCTTTAAGCCCTCTTTATTAGCTTGTAACCAATTTCGACCTATAAGATTAATTATCAGAAAAGGTTTTATTTAACGAAATATGACGGCGGCGTGAATCACTTTTTACAAATGTATTTAATTTCTTGTATTGCTGTCTTAATAAAGCCTAAAAATGCAATGATCTGAAGTAAAATTGACAAATGATTGTTGAAGCAATACATTAGTTTTGCATAAGTATTAAATTTCAAGTTGTGAAAATATGCGCCGACGTTTTTGCCACTGATTGGCTCTAGTTTGTAATCAATATTCATGACTACTTGTGGAATTTGCGTCAAACCAAAACTTGGTCATAGTGTGAAGACGTGGATTTTTTGCTCCTGGTGATGTCGGATGTGGCGATGTTGTTCCTTCGAAGAAGATAAAGCAGGACGAGATAGAAGTATTAAAATGTTTATGGTGAGTGTACGTTTTAATCTTTTTGCTCTTCACCAAACGGAACAATTTCTACCTCTAAAAGTTAAGTTCCTCCCTTCGCCCGCAATTTTCTCTGCCGAGCTGCTCACAGCTTCGTTCACAAATTAAACCAGATAGTCGAAGTTTTGCAAACACCGAGATGAAACGTTTCAGTGAAGGGCCAAGAAATAATTTTGAGCAAGTTTGTAAGATACTTGAGCTGAATTTATTTGATATTTCCTGTTCTTTCCGTTGCGTGTTGCTCCCGGAAAGTTAAAAACCGTTATCACTCGAAGCTGGTTCATACGAGCTTTAGTCGCTCCTTGCCCTGGTAGTAATAGAGTATCTAGAAAATACAGCCTATGTTTCTCTTTATTGCCTTCTTTTTAAGGAGAGGAAATGGTCCAACGGTGAAGATGGAATTCAGTGGTATTACCCGGCGAACGTAAGAAGCGATTGAAATTCACGAGGAGTTAATAATTATTCAACATTGGAGATGGCAACGAGATAAGAATTTTAATTTCGTTAACTTTCGATTAAAATGGTGGCAATATATTTGAAGCTTACGTTGTAAGGTTTAGTTGTTGAGATTTTTTCTAGAGAGAAAAATCGTGGAATTTATTTGTTTCGAACGACTGATATATATTTTTCAGGAGTTAAACTTTGGCCGTCATTAATCTGGGATCTGGATTCTGGTAGCCACCATTTTGTTCGACAAAATTTCAGGAAATATTTTAAGTGGATAAACAACGTTCAGTTGTTACGGTGGCACTGTAATTGGCAACACCATCTAAACTTTTGTGATCAAAACACGTCGCTTTATCTCGGAATCGACGAAGTAATGTAACATTGGGTGGGTTTTATTAGGCAAAAGCAGATCTGTACGACAACAAAAACTATATTTGGCAACAACTGAATTCTTTCTACAACAAATACATCATCTTGCTAGAAATAAAATTATCGCACTTCATTTTACTCTCTTCCGATCGAGTGAAATCTCGAAGTAATATTCAGTATTAAAGGAGAATAATAAGACAGCATGCCTTTGACGTGAAAAAGGAAAAGCATAATATGAGACATAGGAAATTATTCTGTAACAACTTTTCTAAAGAAGATTTCTAAAGATATCAAAGATTTCCAAAGAATTACGAAGATTACGAATGGCTGCCGACAGACATCTGCGGTATTCTGAACATCGCCGACGATAGAATTCCGGAGATCACTCGAAGATTTCCGAAGACTTTCCAACGGTAACGAAAGTTTTAGGAATACTTGGAGGAATACTGAAGGCTAAAGGGAAATTTCTCCGAGATTACAAACTGCATTCAGAATCATGTGATTACCGAGATACAGTAGCTATCTTGCACTGTAAATCGAAGTTTTTCTTACATACTGTTGTAACACAGGTACTTTAAATACTGAAATTGAAAATATCTTTAGGTTATTGAGCACACTACATAACTAGCAATTTTTGAAAATGCCACCTTGACGACAGATCAACGTTTTTTTATCCTCTAGATGTTGAAAGTTTAGCCTTCTAAATCAATATCTGGTTAATAAAAGGTGTTGTAAAAAGGAAAAAGCCGGGAAGTATAGCGAAAATGTTAACAAAATCATCGACTAAGAGATATTGTCTTGATGTGCCACCAAATTCTCAGAACTGCAGTTAAGACCAAGTAAGGCAGTCGTTAAGGAGAATTGATATTTACAGCTTTGAAGTATGAACGAGGTCGCGGACAACTGAAAATGCTTCGACATTTGCAAATTAAATTCGATTCTGCAATTTTTGTTTTCAATAATTGTCTAGCAATGACCTCCAAAAAGCAACTAGTACACAATAAACAGTTAAGATTAGCTATTACACAGATTGTTTTTTTCAAGATTTAAAAGGCTGCCAACAATTTTGTAGCAATCATAGCCAAATCTAGAAAGACCCGCAAAACATTTGTAAACAAGGATGAAAATATTTGCATATGAATTGATATTAAAAACGTGCTTTGAGATACAAAGTTCTCGTGGCGCCTTTGCAAAACATGTTTGTTTTCCTTCGCTATTTCTAAAGTTTAAATTTTTGGACGTCCAAAAGATTGAAGAACATAAGCATTTTTCCTTGTTACGCTTTGTTCAAAAGAGTAAAATATTTTCGAAAACTTTTCAAGAGATTTAAATTTTAACGGTGGATTATTCATAAAATATACTGAACTTGCCGAAGAAATGTTGCGTCGTTTCAGGAATAAACATCTTTGTGCTACCAGATATTAATTATTTTGTGGTGTTTACATTTTGGTTGTTGCACGGGAAAAGAGAATGGAGCGAACGGTCGCATCGGAAGAGAAAATGAACTTACCGCGAAAACTTTAAATTGGTTATAAACCTTCGAAATTGGGCAATTTCCTGGCGGAACAATGATTGGATTTTGATTGATAACAGTTCTTGCTCCTGTGCAACTGATCCGAAGTGTACCACCTATATTATATTCTGACAGAGAAAAATATGAAATGGCAGGCTACAAACGGTTGCAAATCACACTCGATCGGACAACAAATTAGGCTCGGTTAGCTGAAACGGTATTTCACGGTCTTTGCGAGATTTAAAAATCCATTTCGGAATTGAATTTTACTTTGTTGCTTTATTTGAGCCATTTCATATTTTCATGTCTCGAAGAACTCTTGCATCACCTCGCACAAAAATCATCGCGAAGTTCGTTGAAAAATTAAATTTGAAGACTGTTTGGCAAAAATTTATTTCAAAACTGAAAAAAAAAAAGCTTTTTCAATGCGAGATGGTGCATTAGTTTTTGACGGGATTATCTGTCAACTGTTGCCTTAGAACTTTTTTCGCGATCAAAAACTTCTGAAGCGTAACCTCTTTAAATTTTCCTCAAAAACGTTGTAAGGGGAAACGCTGTGCAAATTTTTTTAAATTTTCCCGCCAAAAGTCTTAGTTTTTAAACGCGAACTTTTTCCTTTGCACGTTTTAATCTAATTTAACTGATTTGCATTTAATTAATTAATTAAGTAAGTAATTAATTAGTTACTTTAATACAAAACAATAAAATGAAATGAAATGAAAAAACAGCATGTGGTGGTTTTTACTGTGTACGTTACTTTAGCATTAAAAAAACATTAGACAAAAATACTACGGCAAATAGACAAGTGTCTTCAATAGAGCTTTTATTGGTTGTTTAATAATTCAATTAAAATTAATTACAACCAATTTGAATAAGTAAACAAGGTAAAAAAATTGCGCTTTTAAAGGGGCCTGGTAACTAGTCGAAATGTAGGCTATCTCTTTTGCTATTTTTTGACTATGTAGGGTTGCCAAAAAGAAAAAAAATTCTGCGCTTTTGAACAGAGTCCAGCCAGAAATCAAGCATACAATATGACTTTTGAAGGGAAAAATCCTACACAGTGCAAGATTTTTTCCGCCAAAAGACTTAGCATATGTTCGACTCAAAACCAAACACCATTAAAAATTGCAGACTTTTTTTTCTAAGGAAAATGTTTCTAATTTTCGATTTTTTTTAATTGGCCCTTTTAAAAGCGCAACCTTTTCATCAATTCAATGCGTCCTCGAAAACTAGAAGGATTTCCGTCAGTTTGTGAAATAAATACTAGACAATCAGACGGTGATTTCAACGAGTTTAATAACGAGACTTCCAGGATGAAAATTCTGGTTGAAAAACAAAACCAGGTAATGTTATTATTCTACCTTCGGTTTAACGCTACAAACTTGAAATATAATTCACGGCTTCCTCGGAAACTGGCAAGATACGAGACAATTTCACAGTAATTCCAATGTCTTCTTTCGACTCTTGGGTTCCGTTGTGAAATCACTAATTCCAGCTCCGCCCTAACAATCTTTCGCAAGTAACTCGATCGAGATAAACTTTGTCTCGTAAATCTACCTTACTTTTAAAACGTGATCCACTGAAGAAATATTTAAACGAGGCTCTTTGACTCTTCGATTCGTTGCTTTCCATTGCTTCTTTCTCCATGTTGATGTCAAATCATGTCCATTTGAGATGGCAGCCTGAAAGAAAGATAAATAAAACGTCCGATTAAAAAGGGGTATACTGAAACCCAAAGAACAAAATATACATACAGTGTTATATCATCATCATGGATAAACACGGAGCTTACATACATTGTAATGATATTAAGAACAACTTAGAACGCCGACAAGCAGCAACACGAAATAAATTCATGTATAGCCAGGGTTCGAAAAAAGTGCCGTCCCATTTCCCAGGACAAGTAGATTTTCCTTCTGGGCAAGTAACTTTACATTCTCACTTGCCCAATGGGCAAGAGACCAAGCAAGTCATCTGCCAACTAAATCATTAAAAGGGCAAACTAAGACTTGCCATGGGCAAGCAAAATTTGAGAGATACTTGTCCCAAGGGCAAATTGGAATTCAAGTCTTTTCCGAGCCCTGGTATAGCACCGACTACAATATAGCACTCTAAAGTTCAACTTCATTTGCAACGTTTGCAGGCGAAAAGCTCGCTGGCACTAAAAATTTCATGACAAAAATGTTCAGGACACAACAGGTAATATTTGCATTTTCTTCCGGAGGATAAATTTATGCGTGGTTAATACATGTAGTCGCCAATCTTGAAGTTAAACAACTCGTGATATTTTTGAAAATAGAAAGCACTCGGGTAGCTTCACATTTGTTCGGCGTTTTAATAAACAAACAAAAGTTGATCTATTTAAAAAAGCGAATAACAAGACAAGGTTGCTTTAAAATTTAACCTTTTGTTCAAATGCAACTAAAAAACTAAACTAAAAACCGTTTCCTAAGAAGTACGTGCAGGACAATTTAACGAAATTTGCAGGTGATTATGACTTTCTCTCGTTCACCTCTAACCTGACAACTCAACAGCTACAGCTAGTTTTGACAAGACGACTTTTATATGAAACTACGACTGAAAACGACTTTCACCTTGACAGCTACTGTATTTCAAGAACATTTCCCAGTGGTATCTGAAATCTCAGAGGGAAATTCACACAATGGTGGAAATCCGAAAATGTCATGGCAAAAAAATCAATAAATAACTCCGCAGCTATGAAGCATTTCTCTCCTCGTATTATAGTTTTAGCATATGATACGACTGAAGTTTGTAACCAAGAAAGGTATTTCACATGAACTTTCAGGACAAATGAAGTAATCTCATGTTGCACTGTTATTATGCTCTACCAGGCGGTCTTATAAAATCCCTATGTTTGTCCTCTCAAATTGAATCTAAATGTATGCAGTATTTTCATTTACTTTCTATAGCAAACTAAAATGAGGTACATTTTTTTTACTCTCGCCCTCTTGAAATGATAACGTACATGATCTTTTTCTTTTTCCAGGCTGTCTAGTGTTCTCTGCTGTAAATTTCTTTCAATGTTTGTTCTGAGAATTTGGTGATACATCAAGACAATATCCCCCACGTCATAACCTTTCTCCTCATTGCTTAGTCCTTTATATTCAGACCTTAGTCAAGAAACAAATTTTCCTCACTGGTTTTGAGTTATCTGGAAAATTCCATTTTGAGATTACTCTAAATCCTCTTTACGTTTTTTTCATGATTATGTTTGAGACTGTTAGGAGAAATTTTAAGCTGATCACTAGTGAGGCTTACTGGCTAAGGAATCGATACATGAACCGGAAAATTGGTTGTTGATCCAATTAGGCCCTTGGTCTCACAATTTAAATATTCAACAACAATACCTCGGGCATTGTATTTTTAAGGAATGTTTGAATAACCTAACACTGAAGGGCAAGGGTATCCGGTCAGCCATATAACAAGAGTTTTTAAAATATCTGAACAGTGAAACAATAACATCTCTATTCGTTTAAATTCTTTTCCTGCATTGTGTACAATTATTCACAGTACATGCACCATCAAGTGATTCAAAACCCTTCCTTTTAAAAGAAAATATTGACTTACCTAATAAGAGATCCATCCTTTCCTCTGGAGTCTCAGCTCAGCTTTTATTGTTTCTTCTCTGTTTTGTATCTAGTAGGAAGCAGGAAATGTTTTAACCTTAATGACTTCTTTCATCCCTTAGTTTCAAAAACCACACAACTAAAACTACACGTAAACCATTTTGTTTCAACCCTACAGGGGCAAGTTTGAAGATAGAAGGTACAGTACTGTATAAGATTACATGTAAGTCTGTATCAGGCCAAATAATCCAAACCGTCAGAGCTTATCCAGGTCTCTGTTGCATTAAGTGACAAGGCGTATTTCCATACCACCTGGATGGGCCGGGATGGCGAAGCGTATTTTGAATTGGGGGGTGTGGTGGGGGGGGGGGGGGGGGCTCACAAGCAAGCGCCAGAGACGTTAACTTGTAGGGGGTCTCAGATATTTGTAAAACTATCACATGTATTTTATGTATTTTTTTGCTTGAAATTGTGGAATTAGACCCTCACCCCCCCTCCAAACCCGGCTCTGCCGTCCCGGATGGGATGCGAAACTGTTACAGGGTTAGCACCCAGTATTAAATTCACCAAATACTCAGGTGTATATCTAGGTGGAGGGAGGTACATGTAATGCAAGAGTAAAGTGTCTTGCCCAAGAACACAACGCAGAGACCCTATCCATTTGCTGAAACCCAGCCTGCTTGATGTGCAGTTCAGTACCACTAACCATTATACCACTGTGTCCCTACTCCCACAAAACAATACTCCTCAAAAACAGTACCCCAGGCATTGCAGACTTAAGCAATTTTTGTACACCCTACCCCTGTATAAAGGGCGAAGGTATATGGCTACATAACAATGGTTTGTTGAAATAGTTGAACAGTAGTGAGACAACACCATCTCTGTTCCATTCAATTCAACTTAGCCTGAGTATCAGGCTTTTCTTACTCATGGGGTAGCAGGATGCACCCAGCAATTCCCCCCCCCCCCCCCCCCCATCCCTACCCTCTTGCTAAGAAAGGCCTGATATTCAGGTTAAATTTAACTGCACGCACTGTGTACAATAAAATTATTTCCTAGTACATGATACCAAACATAAACAAATTGTGACTGACCTACTAGGGGATCCAAGGTCTCTTTCTCCTCTTGGGTCCCAGCACATAGCTCTTTTTTGCTTCTCTGTTTTGCACCTAGTGAGAAACTACAAATGTTTTTTAACCTTTATGGAATTCCTTGATCTCTTATGTGTTATAAACTACACAATTAAAAATAATTCATCAGACTTTTAAAGTTTCAACCCTACTAGGGGACCTTTCAAAGAGGAAGGTAAGGTATAGTCTTCATCAGACCATGTAATCCAAACTACCACATCCTTATTTGTGGTAAGAGAAAAGAAAGGTTCTGTAAAAAAATCGGAACTTGACAGCAATAACAGGGATGCTGACAGATACTCTTTTGATGAGTCTGATATCGACGAATTGTCGGACTCATTGAGACCATTTGAAATATTATCCATGCACAGTTACCCACACGCAGTTGCTCTCCGCACTTTCTTTTGTTTGTTTCCTTCGCTCAGCCACTCTAGCGTTCGTTTCCTTTTTAGTCTTCTCCATTTTGCCAGACCAGCTTCAGGAAAAACCGAGCTACAGAAAAATTATCTCTCTGCCTTCGGTTCCTTGAGCGCATTGCAAAACACAAGAGTTTTTTAGAGATTCGCGCGCAAATTTCACCAGGAGGTTAACGGTAGTAAACTTTCCCTGCACTGATTGGCTTAGTTATCTGAGAACCCAGTTGAAGGCATTTGTGGGCGGAGTTTGTTTGCGAAGCAGAAAATTTTTCTTAGCACTGTTTTCTCGAATAAATGTTTTCACTTGAAGCAGACAATTTAAAGAGTTATAACTCAAAGGGAATTTGTTCAATTGCTCTTAAATTTGGACAGTGGCTAGTTTAACATATAAACTACAAAAGCGTGTCTGGGAATTGTTAATTTCGAAATACTTTTTCTTCGAGAGAGATTTTTGTACGATCACTCCACATTTTTTAAATCCTATTTCGAAAATGTTCTGTAACTTTTTACTGCAATTGAATATGCCAAAACACAGACACGTTTCTTAAGCGCTTTGGGCCCTGAAACCGAGGAAAAAATTGAATTGGCGAAAAACAAAATTCGCTTTGGCTTGTAGCTTTCAAAAGTGATTTGGGCGCTTGCATTTAGTGGTCGTGAAAAATTCGACAATTCATTTTCTTTCAAAATTCTTGGTATAGTTTGATAGCCAGCCCCATAAGCTTTAATTTGATATAGGGGTTTAGGTATCTACAGCTTAAACTGCATGCGCTACATCACTTGCGTACAAGACACCCCTGAAGGTATACTGTAACCTTAAGTTTTACAAACTACACAATTAAAAATAAGTCATCAGATTTTTTAAAATAAAGTTTTACCACTATTAGGGTAGAGGGTTGACAATGAAGGTACACTGTACATGCAAGGTTGAATCTGTGTCATCCAAAACACCACAGCTCATGCTGCTTTTAGAAGCATAAAGTGATAAAAAGTATTTCTCCTCTCCCCCACCCCCTAGATAGGATGCCACTCTGTTACAGGGTTAGCACCTAGCACTCAATTCATTAAGTACCAATTGTATACCTGGGTGGTGAGAAGCACTGTGGGGGTCAAGTGTTTAGCCCAAGTGCAATTTGTGCACTGTTATGCCTAGTACATGAAACCAAACACAAAGAAATTGCAATTTTCTTAATTAAATTATGGAATCCAATGTTTTAAAGTGATTCTTTTGCCTCTAAAGTCTCAGCACATAATGTCACTACTGCTTCTATGTTTTGTATCTAGTAAGAAGCAGGAAATGATTTAACCTTTATGACAGCTGCACCACCATTGGTAGAGAGAAAGTTGACCTTGAACTCAAGCCTCTTCTGTGGTCCTGTTCAGCCCTGACATCACAAGCTGTTGGAGAAAGAAGCAAACTTGGAAATGCTGGTAAAAAACACTCATTTTCAGCGTAATGTGCAGGGATTTCTGGAGATGAAACATTTGCCAGAGTGCAATGATCTTGTTTGTCAACTGTGGGAGAAATAATTGCCACTCAGATGGATTTTCTGGCAAATTGCCTCCTGGCGGACAATGGTGGAAATTGCAGTGTGCAGCCTTGACTCCATGTTATGAAGGGAATGACAATGATGGCAAAGAAAGCCCAAGGCGGCAGAAATCACCAAAAAAACTAAAGCAACATACAAGCTTGTACTGGGTTTGGAAGCATAAAGTAATAAAATAATGATAGTATTTCTCCTTTCCCTACATCCCTTAGATGGAATGCCAGTCTGCTGCAGAA
Organism: Orbicella faveolata; assembly: GCF_042242905.1. Taxonomy (NCBI): domain Eukaryota; kingdom Metazoa; phylum Cnidaria; class Anthozoa; order Scleractinia; family Merulinidae; genus Orbicella; species Orbicella faveolata. Next base: position 18,871,753 of record NW_028301554.1, read on the forward strand.
ATAGCATTTTTCTAACCAAAATTAACAAAATGGTAAGGAGCTTATGTTAACTATGTGTCACTGTGTAAAGTAAACATCAGTGTCATCATCCAAAGAGTTCAGTGTACAGTCTCCATATCTTTGGGTAGGCCTGTGTGACCTCTCCCCGTGACAAAGTTCCAAAGGTAACGTTAGGCATGATTCAGGAATGCTTCCTTTCTTTAAGTGAGCAGTAGGTATATTTGGTGCAGCAATGTCAGTCTGGCGGGCAAGAGAAGCTCTGGTTTGTATGTCTTGTGAAGGGTATATCTTCCCGGATGACACGAACTTCCACTTGGCTGGATGGGAGTGGCACAGAAACAGTAGTAGGGACTACAGTGGGAGCATCAGTAGGGTTCTCACCACAAGCAGGTTGTAGCCTTTCTGGGTGTGTATGAACACAAAGTTGACCATGGTGTTGCAGGAGCTTTTTCCAGAAAATTTTAGCAAGTTTGATATGGTAGGTATTACCCTTGAGGCATTTCACAACTATGTAGGGACCCTGCCAGCAACTCTGCAACTTAGTAGGGTATCTAGGTCGGGGGAGGGGGGGGGGGGGTAGCATACATCATAACAGAGTTGATGCCCACTGATGGGCTGTTTGCTGGCGCTTTGTGGCAAGTGGTGCAAGAACCAATTGTGGTGTGCGAGGATGATAGCCATAGGACAAGTAGAATGGCGAGTAAGTGGTGGCACTGTGGTCATGATTCATGTAGTGAAACTGGACAGAGGGAATCTCTAAATCCCAGTTATCTCCACATTGGTCTGTTGTTTTCTGCAACATTTCTCCAATGGTTCAGTCTAGTCTCTCAATGATTCCACTGGCTTGAGGATGTAGAGCCCAGATAGGCTTCTTGTCAATGTCGAGTTCTTGGGCAATTATGCACTGCAGGGTTGTTTACATTCTTTCTAGTGTACCTCTTTTCAAGTCATTGATGAGGATTCCTAACACAGGATCAGATTTCTGACAGTTTTGGAATTCTAGGAGACTTAACTGGCCATCACAAAACAATGAGTGGACGGCAGGCGTATGGGACAACAACGCATCCGCATGGGGATTGAGGCACCTGGCCTATGCCAGATAACAAAATCAAATTCTTTGATTCTTCTAGCCAATGGGCATAACCACCTCAGGGGTCATGCGCAATTCTCAACCACTGAAGGCCCATTTGACCTGTGTGCCAGATGAAACAACATCCTAAGAGGTACTGCCAAAATTTCCGGAGAGTGGAGATGAAGGCATATGCTTCTTTATTGTGAGTGTGTCAGTTTAATTCACTGTCTGTCAATGACATGTCTGTCAATGGTATCAACCCAATCCATACAGCTTATGCCAATATCGGAGGTATCTGTGCTCAGTTCAAAAGGTTTGGACATGTAAGGGAACTGAAGGAGGACATCATTGGAAGTTAATGCAAACTTCAAGTCATTGAAGGCTGCCTACCTCTCCAAGGACCAGATGAATTTTGGTCCTCTCAGCTGGTTGAGGATGGGAGCACTCTGTTGGAGGTTAGGGATGATATCAGCATAGTAGTTACAGAGTCTGAGGAATGCTTGCAGTTCTGGTATTCTGGAGGCATGGCTAATTACAAATAACACTCAGTTTGATGGGGTCAGGTTCAATCCTGTTGGTTGAGATTTAATGGCAAAGGAATGGGAGCTTTGTTTGACACAAGGACACCTTGCTTGACTTGACAGTCAAACCAGCCTCACATAGTCGTTTCAAAACTTCCTTAAACAGATCAGTGTTTCTGAAAATTTTTGCCACCAATGGTGATATCATCTAGGTATACAACAATTCCGTTCTACTGCAAGCCATTCATGATATCTGCCATGAGGCACGCAAAGACAGCTGGGGCATCACCCAAAACTGCCAATGACCAGATTCAGTCAAGAATGCTGTCTTGTGGCGAAGTCCCTTAGCAATGGGGATCTGCCAATAGCCACTGTACAGGTCTAGAGTAGTGAAACGACTGGAGCCAAGAAGAGAATCCAAGCATTCATGAACAGAAGGCAGAGGAAAAATCTCTATGACGGTAGCATCATTCAGAGCAAGAAGTCGGAAAAGAAATGGTATGAGCCATCTCCTATAGGCACAAGTGAAACAGGTGCAGAATAGGGAGAATTGGAAGGCTCAATAATACCCTGTGGTTCCATGTTCATGATCTGCTGATCAACCTCAGAACGTAGAGAGAGGGAAGTTCGCGGCAGCCAACAGCAACATGGACCTGGGTCAAGGTATGGATGTGAAACTGAGTTCTGTGGGTGCAACCAACTTCTCAATCATTGCTAGCAAAGACATCTCTATACTCACCCAAAAGTTGTTTGAGCTCTTGGTTTTCTGATGCTGTCACCTCACTTGAATCTGTAACTGTAACCACCGAGGGGCAGATTGTGCAGATGACAGAACGTTTACATCTTCTGGCTGTTCAGGGTTAGTCTGCCCTCGAAGAAGCACTTTGAGTTCATTCAGTTCACTACAGAGTGTATCCAAATGGCTATGTTTCCGACCAGATTCAACTGAAGCTACCTATTCGATGGGGGTCTGGGTACAAGCCAGGACCTCTTCAATGTGATGAGCTTGTTTGGCAAGATTTATATACGACTCAGTGGGGTAATCCAACTACAATTTTGAAGATATGCAGGGCTCGAAAAAACTCCCGTCTGGTCATCCAGGACAAGTAGATTTTTCCTTCGGACAAGAAACTTTTTCTCCTTGCTTGCCCCATGGGCAAGGACCCAGGCAAGCCGTTTGCCAACTAAATTTTTGATAATGATTTTGAGAGGAAAAGGTAAATTTTAGGCTCAAGGGTAATCAATACAAGTGTTTAGATGAAGCTTGACGAAAATTACAATTTATAGCGTTGTTTTGCTGATTGCGTGACACGCGCTCACGGCTCAGAAGTGATTGCCTAGCACGTGATCAAAATCTGCCCCGGTCAAATTTCTTTCCAGGATTAAAAATAGCCGTGTTGGGCACGAAAACGCGGTAGTTATTCCTTAAAATTTTAGCAATTTTCTGCGTGCATTTTCCAGTTTCTTTGTAAAGAACTTAACTCAACAACAGTATATTAAAGCTGTAGAAATTGATAAGTTAATAAAGATGGTAAATTTTAAGCTCGGTAATGAAATGTGAAGGTGAATTAATCAACATGACACGAGTGTGGGACAAAGAAAAATTCTGAGTCCCTGACAGGAATCAAACCCATGACCTCCCAAACACCGGGCGGGCGCTCTATCCACTGAGCTACGAGAACTCATGGAGAGCAAGGTCATTTAACTGAGTTCATATATGATAGGTGTCCTGCATACTACTAGGATCAACGCTATTGAATTCATCGTAAAGAAAATAAATACTGTTGGGGACTCAGAATTTTTCTTTGTCCCACGCTTATGTCATGTTGATTAATTCACCTTCACATTTCATTACCGAGCTTAAAATTTACCAAAAGAAGCCGCATATTTCTACCGCGAAAACGAAGCCAGTATTTTTTATGCTAAAATCGAGGTAAACCTCTGTTTTCGGTGAAACATGCAAGTTTGCTAGTGATAAAATACTTGGGCACCGCTGCGCAAAATGAAAACTATTGTATTATTAAAAAGAAATCAATAAGTAAGTCATCAAAATACTTTCAGAGTTCCTGGAACTATTTTTCATTCACCCAAATGAAAAATTTGCTCTCGCCGGCTTTTCAAATTCAACACTGTGACTGTGTCAAAACTGCGGTGAGAAGGCGACTTGTTGTTAATTCTGCGTGCTATAAATTTCTCGCGCTTCTCTTCACAATGATTTCGTGGAGCTAGAAAAGACACAGGTGAACATTCAAGGAGTCGAATGCAATCTTCGACGAACTGAACAAATTTATTCAAGGCTGTATAATAACAAAGTTAATTACTACAAACCGAACAACTTCATAAAAGCGGAATGAAGAAGTTAAAAGTTGTGGAAGTATTACAATATAATGGCGTAAACATGAAAGTGATCAGGACTAAGAGGAGCACAGTCAAGATGGGTTTGTTACATTAAAACATACCCGTAGTTTGACTTCCTTTTTTGGGTTCATGAATTATTAATGATTTGAAAACTTGGGCAAGTGGGGAAGTGCCCGGGGCAAGCAAAATTTGAGAGTTACTTGCCCAATGGGCAAGGTGGAGTTCAAATATTTTTCGAGCCCTGATATGGCTTGAGGAATCTCTCGAAGAAACTGAAGAGTAACTGCCTTCTGTGAAGGCTCGTTGAGTGCTGTTCCCTCTTTAATACTAAACGTGTCCCAATACAGCTGTTCCAAAACAGCAAAATATACCAGGAAAGACTTGCATAGCTGTCGCATTTGAGCAAGAAAGGCCTGTCCGCAGGACTCTGGATCGGTCCAATAGTAAGTGAGGATTGCTTTTTTCAACTTGCCAAAGAAAAAACCAAAGACTGCTTGATGTGCAGTCCAGCACTAACCATGATAAGACCACCATGTCTTTTCAATTTCCACAATTATAAAATGCAGTTACATGCAAGTTAACAGAGTTAACAACAAAGAGTGCCTGCATTCCCGTAGCTGTCAGCGGTGTCTTGATATGTGCTTGCTGTATCGTGCCGTGCATTTTTTCCCACTTTATATTTTGTTAGTTTTATATCGACGGATGTCTGCTTTGTTGTCCAGCCATCTATCTCAAGTGTTCCCTTCTCGGAATATCGTGCATCAACCACAGTTAACAAGCGTAAATTTCACCTTGTCAGCTAAGGAAAGTGCCAGCTATGATGTAAGTGCAATTTTGAGCTGAAACCTCCAGATTGTCTTCAGCAGTTTGTATCTTATTTAGTGTTCAGCTTTGGGATGCATCTATATAGCGTGACATCAGTGTGTTTTTACCATTGCCTATTTCTTAGTTCACACATTACATAGTTTTTTAGCGCAAGTACTGTTGACTGCTCAATTCAGCAATTGGTGCAGAATAATTTGTTGCACAATTACGATTACTGCTGCCAGTTTAGTTTACATGTAGCGTGGATTTTTTGCATGACTGTTGTTGCCCATTTATTTTAGGTTTGACCCTGGCCTAATTGTTAGCCTGTTCAGTTTAAGCCTAGCATGGCGCTTTAGCAGGATTACTTTTGCTTATTTCTGTTCAGTTTCGGCATGGCGTAGCATTGATATTGAATCACTGTTCAGTTGCCAGTTCAGTTTACACATAATGGGGATTTTTCCATGTGATTATTGTTGTCCGTTTATTTTAGGATTGACGTGGCATAATTGTCAGCCTGTTCAGTTTGACGAAGCATGGCATTTCAGCAGGATAACTGTTGCCTGTTTAGTTTAGGCACAGCATGGTGTTGCTGTTTGAATACTGTTGCCTGCTAAGTTCAGTTCAGCGTGATTCTACTGGTGCCTCTTCAGTTCAGGCATAGTGTTGTGGTTCAGTGTGTTTTACTGTTACCTGTTTAGTTCAGGCGTAGCATGGCGGTTCAGCTTGGTTCCACTGTTGCCTGTTATGCTCAGGCATAGCGTGGTGGTTCAGTGTGGCTCATGGACTGGTTTCCAGGATTTGCCAGCTACGGGAGCGGTCTCCATCCAAGAGCTGGTTGCCAATAGTGGAAGCTCCTGGTTGTGCAGCATGGCATTTCAGCATGTTAACTGTTGCCTGTTCAGTTCAGATGTAGAGGGCGGTTCCACCTGTTTTACTGTTGCTTGTTCACTTACCTGGTCAGTTAGGCCCACTGCAGTGTTTTTCACTTTAAGAATGCTTTATTTTGCAGCTCACTGGGTGCCTACAGATTTGGGTGATTTTCTCGGGACTCTGGGTTTCCTTGGCCATAAGCTCCTCGTTCTCAGGCTTGGTGTGGGGGCTCAAGGCTTGGTTTCCAGGATTTGCCAGCCATGGGAGCGGTCTACATCTAGGGGCTGGCTGCCAATAGTGGAAGCTCCTGGATGTTTCAGGTACCCAACCTCCATTTAGCGATGTAGTTGTTAAATGCAGTTAAATGTAATTTAACAGAATTAACAACAAAGAGCACCTGCATTCCAGTAGTTGTCAGCGGTGTCTTGATATGTGCATGCACCAGGATTCCATGAGCTGCTAGACTGAGACAGGTTGGCAGTCTTCACAGCCATAGCATTTACAGTGAGCATTGTTTTGCATGGGAGCACATCTTCAAGCATTCCCCCTCCCTTCCCTCCCTCTTTCCACTGTTAATTCAGTGTGACCGGTGTCTGTCTCCTCTTCCACTTAGGGGCTCATGGCTCGGTTTCCAGCAGTTTGCCAGCCACAGGAGCAGTCTCCATCTAGGGGCTGGCTGCCAATAGCGGAAGCCCCTGGATGACTCAGGCACCCAACCTCCATTTAGCGATGCAGTTTTTAATAGAAATCAAATAGCATGAAACTGAATGGTTTAGGAAGTACTGATACATACAGTGGAAAGACATTGGTTGCTCCTCCCACAAATGAACATTCCTCAACATCCCATCACATACATGTGACAAAACACTCTTCAAATAGCATAATTATTATTCCAAGTATACAGGAAGCAGAAGTAATACTAAATTCATTACCACTCCAACCAAACACAGAGATCATGACTTACCTTAAATGGGATTTATTTCCATGTAAGTCTCAGCAAATAAACTGTTACTTGTATGTTTTTTATCTGGTAAGAAGTAGGAAAGATTTTAAAAGCATTCAAACCTGGTAATTTATTAATTTCAGCTGAGAGTAAATACATACATATGAAGCTATTTTGATATAAACGCACATGTTCTGCGTGCATATTTTTTTGCTTTATGTTCCTTGACGTTAGTTGAGTGCTGGTAAAATGGGGTTGACAGGCCTACACGACTCCTACGTTTTGTGACATCTGTATGTTTGCCGTTCTCTGTTCGGTCTCGTGACCTTTCTGTGCTTCACTCCTGTTTATGAAGGGCACTTACTGCTGTATTATACAGATAAATTTTAAGTAGCATTGAGCCATTACACTATGGTGCAGTACTTATGTAGATCTTCTACATGCTGCTAGTTAGATTACAAGTTCAGCCCAGGAGGGAGCACTGTCTGATATCAATCACAGAAATTAAAAAGTTGTGACAGACCTGCACAACTCCCACTGTACGCAAATGTGTATTCTTTGCCTTTAGAGTTTGCCATGTGCTTATGCATTGTTTAGGCTCATTTATATTGCAAGCTTTGTTTTAAGTCTCTGAGTACATGTATTTACTTTCAAGGGACAAAATACGAAACTTTCTGACTGAACATTTTGCTAACTTGCATTATATATTGTGATGCCCACCCAGCTGAGATTAGAACTGTTTGCAAATACAGTAGGTAGATTCTTATCATGGTTATCATATTTGTCCTTGTACGTTTTTCTTCGGAGACACTGTAGCTTTACCTCAAGAAAGCTATACGTTTTTCTCTAGAGACACCCTTATGTTTCTTGCAGCTATCTCATCGAGCTTATGTTTCTTAAGCTTGATGTATAGGTTTTTCATCCTTTTAGTTGTTCTGGCACCACATGATTCAAATGTAGTTGTTTATGCGCAAGTCTGGTGACTGTTTTGCATGTTGTATATGTCATTGTTTGGCTTAGATCAGGCGCGTTTGTTGCTCCTCATTGTAGCTATATAATATTACATATCTGACCGGATTCGCAAAAACATAGCCATAGAATTTGACTTGTCACTGATAATCTTGCTACAATTCTGTCCTAGAGCTAGCTTTCCACAAGGCTTATCGTAGCTCAAATAGCAGCAAATAACTCTCCTGTATGCCTTTTGAGGCCAGGAAGACTAAATTCACCATCTTTTCGTTGAATCATGAATGTACAATTTAATTAAGAGTGCTTTTAACATGAAATTGGAGTCTAAATCAACACGAACGTACAGATATCAAAACCACGGCGGAGAGCCAATCTATTGCTTTCTAAAGGCCTGCATCGTCCTAAATGGACTGAACAAGAGCTTCCTACATCGAGAATTGATTGAAATTCAAACAAACTAGACCGTAGTTAGCAGTAAGCGAACACTCAACATGTTGTCGTTACGTCAATTATCGCCCGGAAGCCACGCAAATAAATTTCTTCCGCACTAGCGAATCACAGACAGTTCTGATACTTAGCTAAGCTGAGAACGCCTAAAATTGATAAAAAAAGGAAATTCTACTCACGATCAGCGCTTGAACTCATGTTCTTCTCTCTCCTTGTGGCCATGTTTTGCTTGCAAATAGCAATGTCCCAGATGTACTTCAATTTTGTCGAGCAGGGAATGGCACATCCAGATTTCAACAGATTTTTTTCTAATTCTTTAGCTACATCAAGGTTCAGAGCAAATGACACCAACAGCAGCTAGAGATGTCTAGTCCATTGCACGTCTAAGCTCTAAATCGATGTGGCTAAAGAGTTTTGCTGTCTAAAGCGAGCACAACATTATCGCCACAGGGCAAACGGCCTACTGTTAAGGGACTAAATGTGACCCGTACAGTTTACACATCTCCTCAGGTCCACCTCACGTACGATAATGGACGACACTTACTAGCAAATCGTTAGACTTGGGCCTTCATTAGACTTAATGATGTCCTCAAGCAGACTTCCTTTAGACAGCAAATACAGAACGCTAATCGGTCGCTCCTTGTCAGAGTCACCGCGTGAACTGAATTCAGACGAGTGTAGCCTGGGCTAAACTTTATGCAAATTGAAAAGGGGGGGGGGGGGGGTCGATAAATAATGAAAACAATACCTAAATAAATGAAACATGTGGCAAGGAGTTTCTACATTTCATGCTAGGTAAGATTTACAAGCTGCTGTCATAGCGAAAGCAGAAAAAACAAACAAACAAACAAACAAAGAAATGAAAAAAACAAATAAATCAAAAAACACCTGATTCAGTCTTGAACACCGTTTTTATAAATCCAGACATATATTTCAAGGGAACAAGACTGCATGACCCAGAAAGGTCGAAAAAACAAGCGTGTCTAATTTCTGTCAATCTTTCTAAAGCATTTAGAGTCAAACTAGGGAATTCCTTGAGCAGTTTAGGACATTCTGTGCCAATATATGTCTGAATTTATGAAAACCGTGTTAAATACTTTGCACCAAAATAGCAGGCATGTTTTTGGAAAATCGGATAGATACATAATCCTATCTATAACAAAATTCTTGTTCATGTTTGGTTCTCCGCACGCCTATTTTCCACAAAATTGGCATGCAATCATGTGGGCATCCAATTACAGGTATCCAATTTGAACTTTTTGAAAACTGGATAGCTGTGATTGGATACCCAGGTGATTCGCATGTCAATTATGCGTGCTTTAATGGCTTCCTTTGCAATGTTTTGCACAGTTTTCAAAACTTATGAAAAGCACTACATACATTTTCGCTCAAAAGAAGTTCTCAAAAGACATTTTTAATTCCACAATTTGTTATAGATACGATTAATTAGTAATTAATTGAACCTCGAGTGGAGTACAATTCAGGGAGTAATCGCGCTTGTAATTTCATATTGGCCTTGTGCGCTTGTCCAAGTTCTTGAAATTACTAGCGCAATTACTCTCTAATTGTGCTCCACTTGGTCTAATTACTATTACTAATGTAGGGCTGAAACTGTACCTGCGTTCAGGAATTTGAAATAATTTGATTAGAAGGATAACATTAACAATCTACAGGAAGTTTCATGAAGGGGCAGGCACCAGGCAAATTGACCAGCTAGGAGGATTATTATTTTTGCCTGCCTGGTTTGACCCTCTAGGGAAAAGTTTTTGTTATAAAAAAGTTCAGTTCAAAAAGTTCCCCACCTTTGGAAACCAGTTGCCCTACAATTTAGCTTCCAACTGGGTCCAAAAATATTCACAGCTATTTACTCGTAAACACTATTTGTTGTGACGACCAACCTGTGATTCAGTAGCATGTAGAGCAGTTCTAAATTGAGCGTCGTAAAACCAAAACCAAACCAGTTACTTACCATTTAGACTACTCAGCCAATCTCAAACCGTAATTAAGCCAAGACCAAATTAATTACGTGCTCACTTGTGACACTAAACTGAAAACCGCTCTACGAACCGACTGTGGAAGCCGTGAGTGTTCATGTTTTTGCCATGTTCTTATATTCACCTTCTAACAACGCTTCCTAGCTCCACTTCCACTTCTGCAACTTACTTTTAAATCTTGCTTATAATAATACAAGAACAAGCCACAGAAGAACAAATAAGGACAGAAAAACGCCAAAATGTCTTACCTTGCAAGAAACCAGAAACCACATTCAACACCCGCCATATTTTCGAAGAGAGCATGCTTCTGACCACGTGATCTCTGACTGTGCTTTCAGTGTATGATGGGACCGCCTACACTCACCACAATCTGAATGCCTGGAACAAGCTTCAAGTTCAAACAAATATATTTTAACTTTCACACAGTCGTTTGGCTTCCCTGTCAAGATTATACTGGTGGGAAACATAACCAAGTATCCGACACATCCAAGTGCAATTGCCTAAAATGGGGCTGCATTGCTTTTTTGGTTTGATGCTTAGAGAAATATCAATTTTATTGATTCATTACTCTTGTAATAAAATTCATTTTTGGCATGCAGTGAATCAAGGTTTAAGCTAGGGTTCTGTCAGAGTAACCGTCCAGTTGCAAATGGCGCCGTAAGGCTTATTCAATTAGGGGGTCTTAGAGCATGCCCCCCTGCCCAAGAAATTTTGCAAAATTGAAGCATTTTCGGTGCGTTTTCCACGATTTTCTGTCCATACATATT
>NW_028301554.1:18887500-18950000 GCF_042242905.1 Orbicella faveolata
AATAGTAACTTAATTAAGTATTTTATTGTAAATAATATCGTATTTTAGCATTTTATTGTAAATAATATATTTTTAGCATTCTGATTATTTTAAGCTGAGGGCCCCAAGTTTATCAGTAACTTAAGTTACTGTCACGGGTCACCCTCATTAAATAAAGTCTTTCACTTCACTTCATGTTAACTACTCCGGATGGCAAAAGTTTTATTGCTTACACACACACTGACAATGAATGAAATCTCGAGCTAAACCTACAAGTTTTTATGCTTATGTAAATAATAGAAAGTTCCAGAAGCGTCTCTGCATGTATTTGGGCTTGCGGGACGATGCATGCTAATTATCAAACACTCTACATTATGACTATGCCTGAAAGGTGACAGAATGAATCGAACTACACAAGCTGATTACGTAACAGTAAACGCTGTGGTCACGTTGACCTATCGCTAGCAGGCCAGATCGATTGACCGAAATTTCTTTTTCATAAAGCTAAAGCTACACATTTTTGGACTATGATGACGACTGTGAATGAAGTCAACAAAGATAAAGCAAAGGTACCGGATGAATTTATTTTTCGTAGTGCTTCTCTTGTTTGTTTTACTGCCAAACTCGATGAGTAAATCGATTCACAATCGATGTACATGTAAGCTCATTGCTGCATACGTGTATGCAAACGAACAATTACATCTGTGTTTTTATGTTTTTGTCTGTTATTCTGTAGTCCTCTTTGTCTGTTGAAATTATACTAAAACAATTATTCGCCTCACGCTCAGTGAACATTACAAATGGTGAATATTCACCGAAAAGAAGTCGAGGTGAATATTGGCCAATGTTCACTTCGCCTCCGGCGATACATTTTTAAATATAAGGAATCGCTCAACCAATTAGATTGCTGAAGACTCTTTGTTCAGCTCTGAAATTACAGTAAAAATTGGGATATTCCGGACTGATAAGCGCTCGTCCTCTCCCGCAAGCCCCACCAAAATACGGCTATCATATACCAAGTGTTTACCGGGGAATTGTAATATGCCGCATTCCCCAAGAGTGTGGGCTCATATGATTAGAAACCTACGCGGAAGGTAATCCTGCTACGTGGTTGAATGTATTCGCCACTTCTGTAGTAAAACTCATGGTATTCAACATGTCGTCGACGGTTTTCCTTCTCTCGTGGGCGGCCACAATTGCGACAATTGGTCTTTTCCTTTCTGGCATGTAAGTAGACGTCTTACAGTAATAAATACATGCTAGTTGTGAATAATTAGCTTGCCTTTCACATTCAGAAGTGTCTGTTCCATGCAAGATTGACATGCTGTGAGAGACTATACACACATTTGCAATAAGCGTCTATCAGTTTCTTTACTATCCATGCTTTTATCAAGGTAAATATGTTGGAAAATCTATCAAGAGACCAACGGAGAGTTGCAAGCGACGCCTTTTAGAAATATTCAGTAAGCCTGCATTTTTCTTGAGCTATAATACGGTTTGAAAATGGAATATGAATCCATCCAATTAGATACTGGTATTACGCAGTAGACAAGCTCAAACGGCATGAAAGCGCAAAAACTGTATACATGTACGAGTGACATGAATTTTTAGTTTCTATATATATTCTAATTTAATAATGGTTCTGTCACACAGACCCTATTCATAAATGGCTGCCAATTAAAAATTCTTTTGGAAGTATTAAAATTAGCCCAACTAACCTCGTTTTTGAGTTGATAATTCAAAAGAATTTTTACTTTCAAACAAGGTTAGTTGGGATAATTCAAATACATACAAGAGCATTTTAAATTGGCAGCTATTTATGAATAGGGTCTATTCCTCCAGGCATATGGCACTCATTTGACAACTTTTCCTGCTCCAGGGTAGGGCATTTGTTAAATAACAGGTCTGCCTGGGGGGCGGGTGGGTATGGATATTTTCTCAAACCACACAATTGGGTCTTGTAACAGAGAGATAATTTCAACTACAGGTACAAGTATTAAAAAAATCAGAATTTGACATACCTGTACGTTTTAAAAATACTGTAGTGATAGTCAGGCATGATAAAAATATTAAAATGTTTGCTCTCACTGACTAAAAACGGGTTGATTTGGATGTTTCGGTAAAATACTGTAACCTTCAGCATAAGAAATTATGCATTAAAAATGGCATCAAGGTGAAAATGAGGCCTTTTAAAATGCACATGTTATAAAGGGTATTATACACTTGTTTTCCTCGATCTTGATTCTTATAAGAAACTTACGAGTCTCTCTAGCTACTAAAATTCATAATAATTACATTAGAAGTGTCAAATATTGTGAAAATCATCACTCTTTCTGCATTTTTTATTTGTCATCTATTGCATTAGCCCCAGGCTTTGTTTAACATTTGCATTTTTCAGCTTTATCACTGGTTCCTATGGGTAATATGAGTTCTACGGTCACAAGCTTAGGGTGTCATAAAGTTTTCCAGTAGGCTGCTTTATTTGTTGTAAGACCATAAACTGCCTATAAGTCAGCACCCACCACTTATTAACCCTCCCAGTTATACATGTAGGCCAATCTACCTGTAAACCAAAAACTACATCCGGTTATAAGCCACCCCCCCCCCTCCCCACACACACACACCCCCTCCACTTAGATGGCCGGATACCACCCCAACTCTAGCATGGTTGTTCAGTTATTTTATTAGGATGTTTTAAAGTTTAATTAAAAAAGCCTTTTTTGATCAATACAGCTATAGTTCATTTCAAAACAATTTTTTTATTCTGGTTATAAGCCTTCTTGTATGTAAGCCCCTCCATTTATATGCCCATCTAAAAGTCCTTGTGAAGTTGTGTAAGCTCAGAGCTTATAAGTGTCAGTTAACATGACATGTCTGATTTGGCCATCTTCTTTAAAGAAAATTAAATGTTGGACAAATAACTCAGCAGAGTAGCCTGCTGAGATCATAGAGTAGATAGTGATTTTTTCCAGTAGCTGGCTACCTTTGACAATCATGCAGTCAACATATGCAGTCAACCTCATTCCTAGGATCCCAGGGGATGCCGCAAGGGACAAGAAAAAGATAGACCCTGGGAATGAGGTTGCATATGCAGTTTGCTTTTCATTAATGTTACATGTACAAGTAGTTAAGTACATGTTGAATTCCTCATTCTGGCAAGTCCCTATTTAAATCTTTTCAAGGAGGCACAGAGCTGAGAATTAACAAGATGGTGATATTTTCTTGCTTAGAATCAGTTGTAAAATGATGGTCAGGAGTGGAAGCACTGAAAATGTCCCTCTCTTGCCTTTTGTCACCACTTTTCTCAAGTAAGTTGCTTTAAAGTACTTTGTGGTTCTGTGGGGACTCAGTGGTCTACAGGGAAAAGCTTGGTTTATACCAGACAATGAAATATAAATATAGTCAAACCTTCCGTAAGCGACCACCTAAAATGTCAAGCCTCAGTGGCTGCTTACAGGAGTTGGTTGCTTAAGAGAGCTTAGATCATATTTGGTCAAAATTTTGCCTTATCAGCATATGGTAACTGCAAATTATTTTGAGAAAAAATGTGGTACTTCCCATAGAGAAATTTCCATCTCTTGTACTATCCAGGAATGCAATAATGTTACAACACCTTATTATCCAAGTGGTCCCTTACAAGAGGTTAAAAACTACAATAGAAAATTTCAAACTTTTAGCTCTTAAAGTGGTTGGGGTCGCTTACAAGAGGTTCCAAATATAGTGATTTGACTTGGAAACTTCTGATATTTAGACAAATTTGTTGCTGAGGAGAGGTGATCGCTTACGAGAGGTGGTCGCAACTGGAGGTTTGACTGTGTACGTACAGAGTACCATAAAAAAAAAAACAAACATTTTGAAAGGTGTCAACACCTGTGATTACTGACACTTATCCTTTCAAACCTCCTTGGTGGAATCACCTGAAGTTCACAGTTGTTTGTAGAGAATACAATACTCTAACAGCTCTTGTTTGGTGAGGTGTTTGTAGTTTAATGAAATATAATGTTTATTTTTGTCTTTCAGTTGCATGATGTGGGCCAGTTATGGTATCCTTAAAGATGATGCAACTATAGTCCCAGTCAATTTAACGGGAATGTTATTACAAGTTCTTTACATTCTATGTTTCTTCTTTTATTGTAAACATAAGGTATCTGCATTCATTTAGTAACATCTGGTAAACAATGAGCACTTAATGACTGGCCCCAAGGGAACAGTGAGTTTTGTTTCCCCAAGACCCCAATGTCTGCAGAGGCATAGCCAAGGGGAACATAGAGGGTCAAGGGAAAGAAAACTCACTGTTTCCTGTGGGGCCAGTCATCAAGTGTTTTGTCATACCTGTACCTCCCAACTCAAAAATAGAAAAAACTGCGAAAACAAAATTTTTTTGACGCTGGCTGCCACACAAATTTGCCATGGTTTCAAGGTGCATGACCTGATCACATGCGAGTTGAAAGTTCAAGTTCTTGTTTCCCTAGGGAGTTAATGAGTTTTGTTTGCCATAGGAAGTTACCAAGTTTTGACCCATGACATGTGACACGGTCTCCTCCAGTTGGAAAAAATTTGAGTTGGGAGGTATCACTGACAACACAACATACACTTGATTATTGAGATAGCTAAATAGGAAACAAGCATCAGAGTCATGTGACTCTTATGTTTGAGTCATGTGGCTCTTCTTCTTGTTCTTCTTTTTTGTACCACAAGCTCTATATTCTTTAGTATGCTGGTGCTACAGCTCAATGATGTCATATGATTGTAGATTCAGTTAATATTGGAGTAGTCTGGGTGGTTGTACAATTAATCTTCCGTTACATTCTTTAATTTAATGTTTTATTTTGTCTTTAAAGGGTAATGAAGTTAAAAGTGTACTGTATGGAGCAATTGTATCAGTGGCTCTGTATCTTTACTTAATGCATTATGTAACAGATGAAGATCAGAGGCTTGCAAACCTTGGATTTGCATGTGTATTCTTCACTGTTGTAATGCAAGCTTCACCATTGGCAGCAGTGGTACGTACATTGGTTCTTTAGAACACTATTGTACTGTGGTACAGTATGGCACAGTCATAGAAGGGCGTCTAAGACAAAGGAAGAGCACAAAATTCCTGTGCCATACAGTAAAAACCCGTGTATAAAAGTCTGCATGCGAGCCAAGTGGCCCATCAGGCCGGAGCTTATCCCGGTTTCTGTAGCATGAAGCGACTAGGAGTATTTCTACTACCCCCTGGATGGGATGCTAGTCCATCGCAGGGTTACCCCCAGTATTAAGTTCGCCGGTACCCATTTATACACCTGGGTGGAGAGAGGCACTGTGAGAGTAAAGTGTCTTGCCCAAAAACACAACACAATGTCCCTGGCCAGGGCTCCAACCCGGACTGCTCGATCCGGAGATGAGTGCACTAACCACAAGGCCACCACGCCTCCCACTGAAAACCCGTGTATAAGAACCTAGAATTTTTGAGGTCAGGCTGAACAGGTTCTTCTATTTTGGGTTAGTTTTTCACAATTCGGGCTGATTAGGTTCTTATTTTTCAGAGCTAAATCAATACATTTCTATATTTTATTTCATAAGATATTTAGATATTAAATTGTCTGTATTGTACTGTAGCTTTATGGAAAACATATTTCTAGTGAGAATCTACTATCTATCAGTAAATTTTCTTTTTTTGTTTTTGTTTTATTATTATCATTATCATTATCATTATCATTATCATTATCATTATCATTATTATTTCTAGTGAAAATATTGTAACTCAAAGAAATGACAGTACACAACAACTTTCTGTCAGAAGTTTCTCATGCAATTAAAATCCAGAAATTAGAGTGACTTTTTTTTGTATAAGAACCTATTTTCCTTTGCCAGGCTGAACAGGTTCATATATTTTTGGGTGTTTTCAGCCTGTAGGTTCTTAAGTCACTAGGTTCTTATGTATGCAGGTTTTAACTGTATTTACTGTGGCAGTATCAGGAAACCCAGTAGCAGGGCCAGAGATGCCCATGAAGATGTAATAACTATGAATTATAGGAATAGGGATTCTAATAAAATTTTGATTGGAAAACATTTGCCTAAAGAGCTCCCCAGACAAAGTAAAAAGCTGTGAAAATGTCAATGAACAACTCCAACCAATGCCAACAAATATTATTTTCATCCTCCACAACTACACGTTACAGTATAATAATTACCAATTGAATTTAAAAAAATGATTTGAGCAGATATCAACAGCCAAATGAATGAATGAGCTTGAAAGTGAGTGACCAAAGGAAGAAACCAACCACCAACCAAAGGAAAAGAAACAAAATAATGGATTATAATGAAACGAGACCATCTCAGCTGAGGTTACATAACATCCATTGTGTTTAAATCTACATAATATAAACATCACATTATTTTTGCAGGCTGAAGTTGTGAGAACCAAGAGCACTGAATCAATGCCTTTTTTATTTTCCTTCATGATGGTTGTTGTGTCTTTTCTATGGCTCTGTTATGGAACAGCTGTTGAAGATGTAAACATCCAGGTAAAAATTCCATACGGTTTCATAACTGTATGTCTTACATGTACTTTCAATTTGTTTTCTATTTGAGGTATATCCTGGGGCGGATCTAGAAGGGGTTCAGGGTGTTTGGTTGAATCCCCTAAATTACAAAAACTGTCAGTCAGGCTGCTCCAATCCTGTTTACATGTAGTATTAGAGTTAGAGTTAAACATTGCAACTATCAAATTGGTTTGGCACATCTACAGCACATTTTATTTACATGCAGCATGTATCAAATTGTTCAGCCGATGATTTAGTGAAAGATTATTGAGCACGAGAAGAAACAAGCATAAAAGCAAGCATTCACACAGTTCCACCATAGTTAGTGTTCCCTCCACTGACTATGGCTCCAGTGATGTTTGTGTTAGTCGAATAGAACAATTTCGATACATTAAAATTCAGCCTAACACGATAGACGTTAGCAAGAGGCTCTGGGAAATAAACCCCACAAGCTCTGTAGTTATTTCCCAGGGCCTCGTCCTAAGGTTTATTGTTTTAGGCTGAATTTAATATATCGAAATCGGTCTATTGTGACCTGTTTAGCGAGTATAAACTGGTTGTTGTTTTGCTTGGCAGGTGCCCAATGCCAGTGGAGTACTACTGGGTCTTATTCAACTGAGTTTGTTCTGTATATACCCTTCCAAGCCTCCCAAACAGTAACATCGACATGCTACTTTGACTTGTGGAACCATAACTTATAGTTGTAAAATTGTTGTCCAACTTGAAAGTCAGGGTACACAGTGCCCGAGGGGAACCCCCAAATGAATTGGTCGGGGATGCTCATTGTCTCACTTAGGGGTGTAAATCAAGGATTCTGGTCTCACTTAGGGTGTTCAAGATGAAACGCCGCTATTTGTAGCTGTCAAAGTATCTTTTAGGGTGCGCTTTAGGAGATAGCATATTGAAAAAACGCTCTTATTTCTGTTTTTAGGCTCGATTTTTTAGTCAGGTCTACTAGCATGGGCTCCTTTCCTGAATAGTGGCCGGTAATCAAGCCTATTCCGTACTAAGTGGAATCTTTTAGGGGTCAAATAAGGCTTGAGCCACACCCAGATTGGTCTCCTTTAGGGGTTTCATTCAAATTCTCCGACAAGGATCCCGACATTTTCATGTGGGAATCCCCCCGGGACACAATAATACGTACGGGTTGGAGAGGGTTGTTTTAGATGTGGCGTACATTGATGGAGAGGACTTTTAGAAAGTCTTATAGGTTTGTAAAAGAAATGACAATTCTCAGCTGGAGATGAGAAATAACTTAGTTTCGTTGCGGGAAATTTATTCTACCGATGCTCTGGTACACCGTTGTTCTAATACTGCACATATTTGTATTCAGGGAAAAGCATAGTGGCATTGAAATGTCACAAGAATTGTATAGTGTGGTTGAAACTTAATTTATCGCCGTTTAACTAGTGAGGCCCTGTTAGGGGGGGTACCCATGTCCCCTGTCTGAAATTCGCCACCAGCCATGTCGGTATTTCGCAAGATTCCTATGTCGCCTGTCGGAATTTCGTCCCAGAGGAGTTGTGTCGGGAAACTTTGACCTTGTTCGATTAAAATGAAGCTACACGCATAACACATATAATTAAGTATCTCCAGGAGCCATAAACGGGGACGGAGTCCCCGATTATGGCTCCTGGTATCTCTGGATATAATTAACTCCTTGTATTCTTTGCACTTGCTTCGAACACTTTTCAGCAGTAGGAATTCTTATGCAGAGCCAGCATTTCTCCGGTCAGTGGGTTTAATGATTACTTTATGGTTACTTTTAAAGCATCACATTTCGACTCAGAATTAAGGAAAAGACTTCTTAGCTACTTCAATTGTCAAAATTTTCTAAGGGGCTGGGGGCATGCTGGGGGGCATGTTGGGGGGCATGTTGGGGGCATGCTTTCTAAGGGCTTGGGCATGCTTTCGAGCGCTGAAGTTGCTACCCTCCTAGGGGATATGGGGGCATGCTCCCCCCGGGAAATTTTGAAATTTAGACGCTTGGAATTGCAATTTTTTTCCAGTCAGTATTTGGACCTAAAGTACAATCGAACCTATGACTATTTTTACCATGTTTATGTTTAACAACCGTTCTTTAATTCAAAATCTCAACGGCCTCAATCAGATAATCTCTATTATCTATAATCTTCCTTTGAATTTAGCGTAACCCTTATCTTCTGCTGAAGACGAGAAGACCTTGGCAGCTTTCCCCTGGCTCTCTTTTCCTTCTATAATGCCATTTGTTGATAATACAGCTTTATATTCTTTCACTGGTGACCCACTAATAAAAATATGAAGCGGACGGTCAAAGATCTCTTTCCTTTTTCCTCAAGCGTGTTTTTATGCGTTTTAGGGCTTTGCTCACTCAGCTGAGACAGAGAAAAAATACTCAGCAATGACGGACTCGATTTGTTCGACGTGGACGTGCTAGCATATATAAGAAAGCGTGAGTTTCACGACCCGTCGACATCACGCGTGAGAGAGGAAAACACCGTCTGGAAATGCGTCCTCACTTCGACTCAGACGTTTAAAACAATCACTGCATTCTCAGTTCCGAAATTCGTTGTCGGTCTATCTTGCCATTGGTGTCTCTTTCCCTATTTCGCTGGAGTAGTCTGTCGTTCGTCGCCAATTCATAGCTCTCATGTCGCCGTTTCAAGGCCATGTCGCTTGTCGAAATTTACCCCTAACAGGGCCTCACTAGTTGTTAACGAGGTTCTTGGATAGCAGAGCAATGCTCAATGTATGAAAATATTCGGTAAAAAACTTTAAAGGGTTACAGTGGTATAACTCAAAATATAAGATATATTTATTCAGGCACAAATACCAGTAAGAATAACTTGTCCGTCCAGAAATGTTACACACTGTAACCAAGAGTGCCTCAGTGTTTTTAAATGACTTGTATTCTTTTTAACTTGTGTAAGGCATTGTGGTGTATGCTGTATTAATATACTTTGTGAGATAGTTTACTCGTTAGAGTAATCGTTCATGCATTGTTACCTTACCCTCTTTAAGTGTGGTCATTGATGCAACATTCCCTCAACAAAGTTGTGACGTGTGTCCAGTTCTGATTCTACTCCTGACATCATTCTTCTCTGGAACTGCCGCGCGTGCTGTTGCCTACAAAATTTCAGGGCGAGACAAACAGTGCAACTTAAAAATGGCAATATTGTGTGCAAACCATTCAGTCTCTCCATCTGTTGGTCTGCAGTTCGTCCATCAGTCCGTCGGACTGTCCGTACGTTTGTCCGTCAATTAGTGGGTCAATCGGTCGGTCGGTCCGTCCGTCCGTCCAACTGTCAGTCAGTCAGTCAGTCATTCAGTCAATGAGTCCGTCCGTCCTTCCGTCACTTAGTTAATCAATCAGTCAGTCCGTCCATCTGTCAGTCAGACATTCAGTCAATGAGTCCGTCCGTACGTCACTTAGTCAGTCGGTCGGTCCGTCCGTCCGTCCATCTGCTTGTCAGTCAGTCATTCAGTCAATGAGTCCGACCGTCCGTCTGTCATTCACAGTCACAAATCAGCCACTCTGTCAGACAGTCCACAGTTAGTCAGTCAGTCCGTCCGTTACAATGAAAATCCGAAGAATTGTTTCCGTTACTTTCATCTTCGAAGGAAAGGTTATGTCACAGGAGATCTGAATTAAAACTATTCCTGGTTAGTGTTAGTTACTGCAGTTATGTTGACGTCCGTTTTTAAAGCTCGTCACGATTTTTGAGATTTGGGATCCACTGCAACAGTTGAATTCAACGTAGCCAAACGAGAGTGTTAAATTTTCGTAGTATAAGAGACTTTGCGAAAAAGAAGAACCTTGGTCCATCTTACCCAGGTCTTCGTTCCCTTTGAACAGCGGTCGAGTAAGGAACGAAGACTGGAGCTACGAGATTGAACCTTGGTCGTCAAAGACATTATTTCTGTGGATGCGCATATCAACTCAACCCAGTAAGTTTGCTCTAACCCTCGGTTTGAAACAGAGGTAAAAGACTGTGTTCAAATGAACTTGACTTGCCGTGTAGCCTACAGACGTTTCATTATCTTTTATATTGCATCGGAAACGTCCGGAAGGAAAATGAGGCGTCCTCCCGCGGGCTTATTCAATCGTTGTCAAACTGAAAGCTCCAACCATTTAATATTCCACTCTTTAGAGTATAGATAGCGCGCGAAACGAGCGAAAATGTACTCAGGAAAACTGGTTTAACAGGTTTGTGGTGACCATGCGAGAACGTCTACCAAGGTCAAGTCAAGATTTTGAGAAAGGAAAATGTTTGATAATAAACTTTACAACGTTTTGTAGAGTCAACTAGCACTGTACATTTTATTACTTCTTTTTTTTTACAGCACGATTCGTGAAAACGTGAAGGAACATTGCGTGATTCAAAAAAGTATAATGACAGAATGCTTGAGCGTTGATAAATAATCAAAGACGTTAAAACAGCACACACTTCATCAAAAACGGAACCTTGCCTGGTCGGATTTTAAGATAAACTGCGTTTTTGCGATATCACCAAGACATAGTCTGAGGATGTCTTGCCATTTCGTGGTTTTATTAAATTGCGCAAACTGTGTGGGAAATAAATTGACAAAGTGAATACTTGCAAGAACGGGATTTGTGATATAAATTTTAAGTGAGGCGGCTTGGAATAAGATTAGAACATGTGCCTGATCAACATGTAAGAGAAAAAAAAACATTTCGTTCGTAAAGAATGAAATAGTTTTCACTTCTGCTAGCCGAATTTGAATATTTCATCTTGTCACAAAATGCACCCAAATATATACCACCCTTTTCGAACTTACCCATTGTTCTTCCCCTACGCAATATCCTCTAGTGTCGCTCAGATTTAAACTACTTTAATTCCTAATGTGTTTTGAAAGGCTAGGAAAGACTAAAAATTGTTAATTAAAGATCTAAGCAATAGCTTTGGCCATGCATAATACATCAGATTTTAAAAAGTGATTGTGGAAAAATAAAATCTGGTGATAAGAATGCAGGTTAAAAGGTTTTCAATTATACTCTTGCCGCAATCAGCGACTTCTATTTAAATAACAATTAGTGAAGCTTCATAATGCATTCAACCTTCTTCGTCTGCTTATCTGTAAAAGCCACCGTAAAACACCGAAGGTAAGTTTAATTTTTATTTACTTGAATAACGTTTTAACTAACTCAATTTTATAAGGAACGGTGATTCTACAATTTGAAATGTTATAAAATGGAGTGACGTTTGTATCAGACGGTTTGTCCTGAAAACTCAATCAGTTTGAGCGTCGATATTTAGAAGTCAACTTTGCTTTATTGAACAATATTTAGCTACAATTTTATCGACGTTAAAAAATAGTTTTCATTCACTAGCGGTTAAAACTAACAAAATTATTGATTTGTGTCGGCGAATGGCTATCAAACGTGAAATTTGGTTTACATAAATTCGGTTCTTCGACGTTATCCTCCTTGAATGGATGTATAAAACTCATCACGCTCCTAAATTTAATTCTGGGCGTCCATTGCTGTCGGCGCGGTACATCTTTCAGATGGTTCAACACTTCGTTTCGTTTTCCCCCTGGGGTACTCTCGTTGGAAATGTTCCGCCCGAACCGCTTCCCCTTATTCAGTTTTTGTAAGGAAATGCATTTTCATATCATATTTCTTACTTCATTTTAGACGTAAGGTCCAAAATCAATTGCTCATCTCTTTGTAACGTTTTCGGATTAAGAATCCCACAATAGCTGAAAGATTCAAAATTTTACCAGGATAGCAATTTGATTTGTTTACAGCTGTCACTAAGTCCAATTTAATGAACAGTAATCCACTTTCACCCTTGTAATACTGTACAACTTTTCGAACCTTCCCCGAAAATACCTGTTTTATTTCACGCTGTGTAATTTTGTTGGCAATATAACTAGAAATTCGAACAGAGAACGTTACGTAATCGGTGCAGAATTCTTGCCAGTTTGAAGCGCAGCGAGGGGTAAAAGGCAGTTGTGGTACCCACTCTCCTCTTGATGACTTCGTATGATTGTTGTTTTGTTTGTCTGTAAATCTTTTTGAAATACTTAAATACCGCAGATGATCTATATTTCTCAGACGAGTAATTCATTCGTTGACCAGGATGCTAAGATAGACTCGAGTGATTTCTCGCTTAGAAACCTTCGAGATAATTACATTCAACTCGTTCAATATACATGGAAAGAACACTCGTTCGATGTGGTGGCCAGGTTTATTCATTGTCACCAGTCTTGCGGTTTTTAGCTAAGTCTACGTACTTCATTCTTGGCATTTTGTCGCAACAAACTTTCTGGTGTTTTAGCCAATGTGTTTTCTTTCCCTTTTGTTAGCTGACACCTGCTTGTACAAGAACCAACAACGAAGAACAAAGACAACATCGAATTGCTATTTAATTACAATCTCAACCTATCGGTGCACTTTATCACCAGGGAAATCAATGGTTCCATCGCGACAAGCTGTTCGCTCGCTGTTCTGCCTTTTCATGGTTTGTTCATGTTATTTTAGTCCCAAATTTCCATTCGCGAGATCGGAGGCCCACAGAGAAGGCAGTTCAATGGGGATTTTTCAATTGTAGACATTTCGTTCAGTTAACAATCGATATAATCAACAGCTTTGAATATCCGGTAAAAGGCTTTTTGATATAGTTCTACTTCACTGTCGTGAACTTGTCATCAGAACACACTACACCTGCGGTTTGGTTCCGATTTCATTTCCCTTAGCTGCTTGGGCAAACCAAAGGGTCTTTAAACCCGAGCAGTGAACGAACAACAGCAGACAAATTGCCATCGCGGAGCACAGTGCTAAGGTAAATCGAACTTTGGTTTGTACGAGGCACTAAATGTTATTTGGTAATTTCGTTTTTTGGAAATTGTTTAAATAGGCAACAATGAAACAAGATGTGACTTGTTTAGAACGAATCCGAAGTGTTCACATTGCTTATGCCGGTAGAGTTTTTTGTTATTTTATTTCGGGCCGTTTGATTTCACTTCTTTTTACAACCTTTAAAAACAATTTTTTTAAATGAAAACTTCCTAGCTGCATTATTCAAGAATCGCGAGTTTATTTAAAAAAGAAAAAATTTAAAAAAACATGTCTCATTCGAAAAAGACAGCTAATTTATAATGTTTATCTCCTTATGTTGTTTCTTTTTAGATCCCGTTAAATGATTGCGACTTTCGCTTCTCCTTTAGCCTATTTTTTAGTTCAAAGTTTAATTACGTTACGGGAATTGATCTCAAGCAATCGACCAGATCTTTTATTCGCAGAATGACAAGCCTGAGAAATATTAATGTTTTGGAAAGGGGTTTGATTACATTTAATTTGTAAATACTAACTTAGAGGAGGTCTGTCCTGTATAAACGCTAGATTTTAGGGCAATTCATAATTTATTGTCCACTTAAATGACAGAGTACAGTGCTAGTACAAAATGAGGCCCAAAATCTCACGATATTTGTATGAATCCTCTCATTTATTTTACTGACGACACGAAACGCGAAATACAGTAACTCTACGTTGTGGGAACGAAAAACACTGCTTGTCAAATAATCTCTTTAAATGCCTTATTGTTTAGATTCGCTGATCATTTTTCTCCGTTATTTTTGCCTTTATTTGCCCTGTTATCCCGCAAAAATACAGCAAGACTTGTTGAAATATATTGATACTTACGAATTATTTAACATTTTAGATTTGACACTTTTGCGGTTTATTTGGGGTACAGTGTCACATTTGTATTCAAGCACCTCCTTCGTAGGCCATTATAACAGAGAACTGTCGACTATCACTGAAATGATGAACCTGCAAAATACACAATGTACGTACTTTAAAATCCGGCGCAAATCACTGAGTTCTGGGGAGTCTGCTGTTAAAAGAAACTATAGAATCGATATAGAAAATGAGTCAATTTATCAATGAAATCTCATAATATGTCATTTAGCATGATGTTTATGTAGTACACAGGTCGCTTTGAACTCGACTCATGAGAGAGAACGCTCGCACGGGGAGGTATCATTATAACTTAGTAGTTTCCCATTGGTCAGTGGTGAAACAGTACTTCTAATGGTTAGTCACTTAAAAGATTTGCTGGGTGAAAAAAATCAACAATTTTTCCTTTTTTAGCAAGCATATTGAAAATATTTCAGTTGTAGCTAGTTGTTAGTAATTAAACCTTTGTTGACCTTGTCTTAAGAGGGGTCTTTGGGGTTTTCGGTTGTAAGTTTTTGGTGATTTTTTTGTTGTTGTTGTGAGATCGGTTTTCCGGTTTTTTTTTTGCAGGGTTTTTTTGGAGGGTTTTTCCTTCTCTAGCATTCGGTGTTCAGTTGTTGGTAAAGAAATCAGTTTGGTTATATTCGCTTTCCTACTTCCTAGGGAATGATTTGTTTCAAATGAAAATGTTTTGATCCCTCAGAAAAAGAAAAGTACACCATCTTTCGCTGCTGTATCAAGCTTGTAAATTGGTAGTTAGTCTTTATGTTCGGTGGTTTTTTGGTTTTGAGCGATCTTTATAGTGGTTTTTCGATCAGTTTTTCCCGGGGTAGTTTTCAAAGAAATTTTAAGCGTCTTTCCGTAGTAGGCCCTAATACCACCATCAGTGAGAAAAAGAGAAGACAATTAATTTGCCAGTTGTTAACTTTTGGTCTTCAGTAACAACTGTATGCCAGTTGCGTATTTAGTTATAGTTCATTCAAATTGTAGAAAAGCTTTTTTTTATAGGTTTCAGTTGAAATGAAGGCCGTTTGTTTGTAATGATCGAGGGATTGGTCACCGATACAAACTTCTGGGTAATTTGTCAGTTGTAGGTTAACTCCAACCGGACCTTATGTTGGCATTTTAAGTCCTGTAGCAAACAACAACAGTAAATTTACTGTGTTAAACTGTAATGCAAATAAGCAATAATATCAAAGTGCAAAAAGTATGCTGGAAACTAATGAGTAAAATGAAATAATTGCACTTACAGTCTGTGGGGTAAAAAGCAATTCATAATTCACTAATGGTAAAGTCTATCAAGAACTTAGTCATGACAACTTAAACGTTACACCGTGAAAATCACTACAGGGTATTATTTTTTAAAAGTGAAATATCAATTTACGTACCTCTCCATATAGGATTACGCAAATGGCATGGAAACCGAGGTAGACAGCAAAAACGAATTCTAGAAAAGTACATATATAAAATTGGCGGCGGCGAGTTTCTCCTTCTCATTCAACTATGCAAACTGCGATCAAGTGCGTAACAATACAAAGTGAGGATACACAAGAGACATCATGCGTACCTCTTTTATTATTATATTTGCAAATATAAAACTTTAAGGTAAAAAGCTGTTAAAATTATGAGTCTAAACGTTTTCGATCAGTTTGATCATCATCAGAGCACTCTGATGATGTTCAAACAGATCGAAAACGTTTAGACTCATAATTTTAACAGCTTTTTACCTTAAAGTTTTATATTTGCAAATCACTCCGATGATGTTCAAACAGATCGAAAACGTTTAGACTCATAATTTTAACAGCTTTTTACCTTAAAGTCTTATATTTTACTTTTATCGGCGAAATGTAAGTATTATATTTACGTTTTGCCAAATGATAAACAAAAAGGAAAGTTCTGATGATGTGTCGTATCCTTGGCAAACAACACTTTATTTCACACTTTGTTTGCATCCTTTCAAAATGGCGGAAGAATTGAGTCTTTCTGCTGCAGAGTTTGCAAGCCGTTTCAATTATTCAGAGTCCCCTGACAGTCGTCTCCAGCAGTTTTGCTTTTAGCTAGAAATGTCCGCCTAATGAAAAATATCTATGAAAATGGCAGTTATTAAAAACGACGCCCGCCTTGATTACCTTGTTAAAATTAAAGGTGTCACTGTCGGCTCTTTTTGGCTTCTCTAAGAGAAAACGCAGCAAATAGCACTTTATTTACGGCATTGTTCATTAACAATAGGGGTCAGAATTTTTTATTATCGGTTTGCCTTCATGTGTTTCAATTTTGACTCAACTCTCATTAAGTTGCGCTTTTATAGAAAGTGGAACAAGGGAGATAGAAACTCTTATGGCTCACTTTAGCAACGACAAAGTCTCTTGTGTACATATTGTTAGTTTGAATGATACTTCCTTTTCCACAAGCAAACACCAGAACTGATTGACAATACTGCCATTCTTTCCATGATAAACTTTCTCATTAATTCTTTTCTGCGTCTTCTGTGCATTTTAATTAACGAGACTACAATTGAGCAATTTTCCTCAATATATAATTACTATCGCCCAACTAACACTATAAAAGAAAAATAGAAAAATATTATTCAGTCTTCTATACACATGAAAATCACAGGGCAGTGGAACATGCAGCGATTGTGACCACACAATTACTGGTAAAGAGAACTCCTTGAACATATTTCATAAACATATACATGTATTTTGAGTCACCTCGGCAACGAAATCTTTGAACCTTGAAAAGCTGATCCCACAAGCTCCAGCTGGTGCAAGTGATTCGAACAAAGAACAAAAGCGTATTCGAATAACGTTTGCACAACTGTTTTAACTATATTTTAACCCGCAGAGTCAGGACATTATGATATCCAGATTAAGCCGGCTATTGGCTCTGTTCCTGTGTTCTTTCATTTGAGGTTGGTTCAATGTTCCGTGATCTTCGTGTTAACATGTTGTAAATCTGTATTCATGTTTAAATTTTAGGGGTGTGTTAGGCGGCAAAGCTTACCTTGGCGACAACCCCGTCTCATCTTAGGCAGCGTCCACACTACGCCGGAGGAATTTGAAAACGCAGTTTTAGTTCTACGATTAGGCCTACCGTCCACACTAATCCGGCACGAAAACGGAGTTTTTCGAAAACGCACTTCAAACCGGAGGAATTTGAAAACGCCAGCATTTCGTTTTCGTGGGACGGAAAACATTTTGAAAACGGAACTTTTCGAAAACGATTTAGTCACGATAATCATTTGATTTCCCTGACTGAGTTTCCTCAAACACAAATCCAAAATGACCGGTGTTTGTTACGTTTCTTAATTCCTCCGGCGTAGTGTGGACGGAAAACAATTGATATGTTTTCAGAGTGAAACCTCCGTTTTTAAATTCCTCCGGTGTACTGTGGACGGGGCCTTACTAAATGACCTCTCCGTGGGTGATGTGATCATGATTGTGTGCAATGTTTTGTCGGACCTAACACTTGAGTGCCATCGATCATTCACTGTGTTTAATTTAAACTCTGTGTGTTACTAAAAGCTTTTTTTTATATTCTTCTTTGCACTCGGACGAAGGTTTAAAAAGTGGAATTCAAGACAAAAGATACCACTAGAATGGCGTTGCAGCGAAACTGCTCACCGACTGCAGTAACAAATACATCCTCTGGAGACAACAGAAATGCATCAGGACACCTTAACATGGCTGCGATTTTCTTTTTAGTCTTAATGGCAGTTTCTATTGTCATTGTTAACTGCTTCGTGGTATTTCTGGTTTGGAAGAAGAAAGTACTTCGTTCGCCAGCCAATATTTGCCTGACGAGTCTCGCCTGCTTAGATTTTTTGTCAGGATCGTGCGCGATCCCATTGGTCTTTGCATGCTCGGTGCTGGAGGCGGAATACAAGCACGTTGGGTGGCGGTGCCTTAGTATGGATCTTATGAGCAGAATGCTGTCCATCTCAGCTATTCTACACTTATTGGTCATTGCTGTGGAACGATACGTCGTTATCGTACGCCATGTGAGGCCAAATGACTTCCTCAGCTTGAAGAAATACGTTATCATCGTGTCAGCAGTTTGGTTTATTCCGTCATGCGCCTCACTCATTCAGCTCTCGTGGGTCGATGTCAAAGATGACGTGTCTCGGTCGCAAACGGAGATCATTTACGACATTGTGTGCATCTTTGGATTCGTTTGTGTTCCTCTGTTAATCATCATAGTCGCTTACGCCAAAGTTTTCTGTGTTTTGCGAAGGCACACCAAAGAAATTGAAAAGCAAACAATGCTTTTTGTGTCATATTCCATACAAAAAAGGCACAAACTCAAGGAGAAACGAGCAACTCTGATCTATGTATCAATGATAGGGTTTTACATCATAGGATGGTTTCCTTACTTTCTTATATCTTTGTCAATTGACTTGGGTGGAGGGCAAATGTTCGCTGCAATTCCCCACTGGGTCGACACGGCCTTTATGTTTTGCAGATTTTCAAGCCCGTTGGTAGACCCAATCTTGTACACATTTTTCAAACAAGATTTTAAGGAAGCGATTTGTTCTATTAGAAGAGGATTGAGGTCTCACTCCAGTGAAACAGAGTCATGGAGGTCTTCCAATGGTAACCCAATCCAGCTGAGGTGTATGAGAAACTCTGCTTCAACTATGGTTGAAACGTAGCGTTCACAAGAACGGGAAATTTCGATGATAGAGCCGTCAACTCATTCAGGGTAGGTTTGGAAATTCAATCCTTGTACGAATGGTTCAAATTTCTCTTTAAACTAAGCGAGTAAAAGTTGAAACTTAGCGTTCAAAGGAACAAGAAATTGCTAAGATATGAGAGGACTGAACTCAGCCAGGGTGGGTTTGGTAATTCGATCCTTGTACGAATGGTTCAAATTTCTCTTTAAACTAGGCGAGTGACAGTTGACACTTAGCGTTCACAAGAACAAGAAATTGCTAGGATATGAGAGGACTGAACTCAGCCAGGGTTGGTTTGGTAACTCGATCTTTGTACGAATGGTTCAAAATTTCTCTGTAAACTCGGTGCGTGAAAGCTACTAGTCACTGTTTTCTGAAACTCTGAACGTTTATTTTTGACGTTGATTGTCAATTTTCATAAATAGACGTGACACTTTAAAACAGAGTTATAATAATACAAACAGGGAAATTTTAAAAATTTTACAATTTGAAATATCGAATTAAATAGCATTTATAAATTCTTTGCAGCACATAGTAACTAACTTCAGTCCCGAGTTTAAAATACAAAATTCATTTTAAATATCGAATACCTGAGCCTTATTTAATGTTAACTGATGGATTTAGACGATGTCTGTAGCATTGGTAATAAAAACTGGAAAAAGGAACACAAAAAGACTCATGCATTTTATTCAGATAGTAACCCGAGGTACTTCTTCGTCTTCGTTTTGAGCCTGCGGTAACAATAAAGAGACCAGCAGCCTGCCTGCAGAACTTCCTTCTTATCCAGTCGAAAAAGACCTTAATTCGCTTTTGGGACGTTGAAAGGAAAATCAAACATCTGCAGACAGGCTAAGAAATAACTAAAACTGAGATAAAGAGATACTGCTGAATTGAAATTTTTCTATACTGCACTTACACATTATTTCACACAATTTTCGATCTGAATACTTCAAGGATTACTTAAATAGAAACTGGTAAAACTCGGACAAAAAAAAATTGCTTACTGCTTTTGCAAACACGGTTTCCCTGTTGAACTTAAATATTTCAACGAAATTCATTTTAAAATTTATTTTTATTGGCACGGACCACCTCAGCAACTGTTTGTAGCAAATTAAATTACTAACGAAATTGTTAAGTCCGGACCAAACAAGAACGACTTAAAAATACTCAGAGATCCACGTTGAAGAGTTTTCAGAAACTTACAGTGAACGTGGGTCAATCGAGAGAGGGTTCGACGAGTCTCGAGAAGATTTGATCAAGTTCAAATTTGATGGGAGTATATAAGAATCGTCAGGATATAGATATGAGTTTCAGGTCGAACGATACCGAGAATTTTTTCTCCTGTCGACTTTCGTTTCCATTTGGCCCGGGCTTAAACACAACTACCTCCTAAGCCTTTGTTTCAAGGCAATAGTAGCCTACTTCCTTTACTATGTCCAACGGTAGTTGTAAATGGCACTGCCCGTTGAGAGCTCAGGGATCCCCGGTGTCTTCGTGAACACGCGGTTCGCCCCAGATCCTCCCCACGGCATGCTGTAACTTGAAAATGAAGTTAATTTTAGATAGGGTTGTGTAGCAGGATTAAGAAAAAAATAAGAATCTGTTTCTCGATCATTGTCTTCTGCGTTACATAAAGAGGTCTGGAACTTATGATGTAATTCGGAACACGTGATTTGTCCCAGATTCCGTTCGTCTTGCTTGAGGCGCGCTCAGTCAACGGGGGAACTGGAACACAAGGTGTCACTACTGACACGTGTAACTTTTGTGATTCTCTCCATGGGTCGTCGGGAGAACTAATATGATTTTTTTCTCTCTGGTCTTCGGCTTCGCAACAGAAACGTTGGACTTGCAAACGACTGACTGCGATCTCCATCAATGAACAGCAAGCTGACTACCAAGCGAAACCTGTTTCGTCTGTCGGCGTCCACGGTTGAAAGCTTGTAAACTGGCGTGCCTTTATCAGACATGTAAACTGAATCGAGATCCACAGACAGGTATTGCTGACAACAACGAAAAGAAATTCAAGTTAATGGCGTTTTACATTTTTTCAAATCTGAAGTTCAAAAATTAAAAAAATATATTCTATTAGCCTACGTTTCTTTATTTTAAGAAATCAGTGATCGATCGCTCGACGATTAATTGAACTAATAATAGTTCTGGTATTAGAAGCTTCTTGGAGTACTTTTAGAGGCGGGGTGGGGCGATTGTGGAAGTGGGCAGCGTCCATTCTCATTCCCAGGGCTTTTCTTTTTCCCCGCCATTTTGTAAGAAAAAAGGCCCTGGGAACAAGGTTGGGGCTACGTGGTCATCAGAGGAGGTGATGTTAGAAAAAATGACGGAATAAAAATTCATTTGGAACATTTTGTAGGTGAGATGCGAATGTGTATAGTGGCGCAACAATTTCGTCCTATCAAGCACCGCTCTATTATTCTTACCTTGTTACCAACTTGCGCCCCCATTTTAACCTTCAGTGGCACTCTACCCGTGACGTCACCACTGAGAGCAGCTGCCATCGGCGCTCGCTCTACGAGAACTTCAATTTTTGCGATCTGTGCGTCTGCTGTCACCACCATTCGAACCTTCCCTTCGGCTAGTCTTTGCCTTGACTGACGGTTTACTCGACTCTGTACTTTTTCATACTCCTACGGAGAGAAATTCAAGGCAAGGGTTAAACAATGGTTTTCCAATGGGTCTATAAACACCCTTTTGTGCTTGCTAGGTTTAATGATTACTACTCACAAAAACTTGCGGTGAGGACCTCTGTCACCTTAAATAGTGTTGGCAGATCGATCTAGATCCAGATGCCCAAGAGGTGGGCGGGGTTGCAAAGTGAAGATGGGTCGAGCCCTTTGTTTATCGGATCATGATCAGGTTACGTCAGTTTTAGATAGGTATTCTACCGATACCAGAAGGAGCATAAGGGTCTTTGAATTTTACCTCGTTGATACTCACCTTTTTTAAGCCCAGAAAATGAACTTTAACTTTTGGCTGTGTGATGATGCATGGCATGGAACATTTCACCTTGTTAGGGAACGAGAAATCTTCTGAGTCTTGCTTGATGTACAGAGGCCTATCCAGCACCTCGTCCCGATCCACTTCAAGTTTTGGTTTCTTCAATGGAAAGCTTGGAAAATCTTTTGAATAGTCACTGTTCCACTCAGGTTCTAAAGTAAGAGTGAAATAAAAGGTATTAAATTATTGACTGCGAGCAGATCCTCTGTTTTGTTTAGCTCTTTTGATTTGCGGAGATCGCACCGCACAAGATAGTTGGTTTCTTAGAATCTGTATATCTTGAACAGGCTCTCTAGTCGAGGATGGCTCGAAGAGAAGAACCAGGAGAAAAGGGGGAGGAGGGGAGGGGAGCGAGACGGGGAGACGCCTTAAACCCCACCCCATTCTCCCTCGGCCACTTCACTCTCAGCCAATTCCTTCTAGGCCCTTTCACAGGCTACTCATCTTTATACTGGCCGAGCCATGTTGACAGCTGGGCAAACCCACGCGGTTGTGGATAATAACAGAAGCCATAATTGGGGACAGAGATCGTAAAAAAGAAGCGTCTTGATGAATAGGCTTGTTGAAATGATACATATCAATTTTCGTATTTTTGGAACAAATTGTGCATCGCGTGTGGCACACGCCATCCTTCCGCGAGGACACCACGCGGCGAGAAATAAAAGTTGGCGTCCAGAATCACTGGCATGATTGGTGAAAATATTCATGATATCGGTAACGTGGGCTAGACTGAAAAGACGTATAAATTGTCGGGCCGATCAATGAAATGAGTGCACGTGCTCAACAGGAGAAGCAGAGTAACGGAAGAACATTTTTAAAACTATCTATTTGTAGAGAGAGTGTTAGGGTTGACCCCTAGCTTAAACGACGTGCTCAGGTAGGTTACATCCGCTAACAGTGCGAGGGAGGACATGAAGGAATCCTCAAGAACATTCCTGGAGCCCCAAGCCTTTTTTAGCGTCAAAAAATCTCTTTGGAAATACTCGACAGTCATCCCCTCTGGAGGTCCAAAGCCGTTTTCGGAAGTTTTCGATAATCTCGTCCGATTGGCTGATCCATTAGAAGTATGAGTATCCACGGTCTAATTTATTGTAAGCAGTTTACTTTCAAAATCAGTGCACTAATCCAAACAGTCTTTCTGGAAATAGACTAGGTATCAGTGTCGCGGTCACTCCTGTAATTATTAAATTAATTCAATTTTTCCAACCAAGCTAGGCCAATCACGTCCTGCATTATTATTATATTATTGTATGGAAAGTTCGCCACTGTACGTGAGTTTGTAAGAAAACTTCCTTGTAATATTCTAGCCTGAAACCTTTTCTACTGCTCATTTCCTTAAACAACCACTCTAGTTTTTTCTGTCTGCTCAGGAAGTGGGTTGACAACCAGACAGAGGTATATCGTCTGATA
This sequence comes from Orbicella faveolata, assembly GCF_042242905.1. NCBI lineage: Eukaryota > Metazoa > Cnidaria > Anthozoa > Scleractinia > Merulinidae > Orbicella > Orbicella faveolata. The sequence goes on from NW_028301554.1 coordinate 18,910,785, forward strand.
GCTACTCTGCGAGGTTATGGCGCTTTGGCCAATAGCAATTTTTCTCAACAGAATTGATTGGCAGTGTAAGTTATCAGTTTTCTCAGAAATCCGAAAAAGAAATTAATTCACACCAGAAATGGCCCAAAAAGGCGACCCGGAATCGAAAGCATAACTATTAACATTGCGTCAAAATATATTTATGCAAAGAGAAATACACCGTAAGACGGAAAATCGTGGAATCACTCAACTGGCTAAACAAAAAGTGCGTTGCTATTGGCAACGTTTCTCAGCGCGATATTGAAAGGTTACCATAACTCTTGTACAGTTTTGCAAATTAAATTATCGGTTCAATATCGTCGTACAGATTACATCAGTCAATGATAAAACCTTACTGAGCCAAAATAAACACAGAGGATTCCCGAGAATCTAGGTAAAATGACCCAAACTTATATTTGCCGCCTTAGAACACGTCTCACGTAGTTGTGTTAGCTTTTTTGATCAGTTTAAATCTTACTCAGTTTTGAACATTAGCCTTTCTGCTTGATTTTCTTTATTTTTCTCTGTCGTTCCCTATCGTTTAAATCATATTGGTTTTCGATGCCAGATAATGTGCCACAGAAATGCTAAACAGCGTGACCTGCTGCTTTCCAGAAACCGGTCGTTGGCAATTTAAACACGGAAAAAACAGATACATTTAGAATGTTAAGCGTATTTGTAGTCATACCTCGTTGTAAAATATCTTCCAGAAGGCTCAACCAGGAATCACAACGAAATTCTTCGTCCATTTTAACTTTGACTCTTTTAAGTTGCACTTGAGGTTCAGTAAAAGGCTAAGCTTTAGCTGCTTAGTGTTTTGTAACAACCGATGTGATGTGTACTACTCGCTCACGCTACCGAGATGTTGTGCTATAGGAGCGTCTCGTAAAAATGCTATATACCCGGAGTTGCTTCCGTGTTTTGAGTTTTGTTATGAAAGAGATAATTCTTTATTTTTCTCTCAATTCAGACACGTGCGGTAACGCGGAAGTGCTAGATAACCAATCACAATTAGCCAAATAAAACTGAAAGTTAAGGGAAGCAAAAAAGAGTCACGTCCACTGTTTTGCTGAACAATAACTGGACTATTGAATAAAACTCTTAACGACTGCTGAAAGGAAGACAATCTTTTATTTCTTTAGGAGCGAACACATGTTATTAACTGTAAAGCGAAATATTAAATGTTCTGATCTAGAGATTTCGTGCGAACGCTCGCTCAAATTTCACTCCTCAAGTACGTTTTATTTCCAAGAAAAATTCATTACTCATAGCTAAATTTAACTGGCTTGTTTTGTTTTTGCTACGATAATGTATTTTAATGGGAAACGTGACTGTTCTTCGACACAACGCGCTCGTATGTCTGGATGTAAATATCAGTTTGTTGTGACTGATTCGCTTATTTTCTTTTCTGTTAACTATTTTCTCAAGCAGAATCTGAGCTAGAATACAATAAAAAGCGAGAGCAAATTCAGTTCATTACAATTTCAGTATAAAAATATATTTTTCTACCGGCAAGAGATTCGGCAGGTAAAGCTACAATTTTTATTTTTTATTTTCAAACCCAGGTGTTGATGATAAAGCCAATGTGACAAAAACTAATATTCACGATTTTTGGCCTCTTTTTTCCTTTTTAAAGCGTGATAAAAACATTTGCATATCGCCGAATTGTTATGTCTTAAGGGCCCAAAACGTCTAAAAGCCGTCGAGCTCTTTTGTAAAGCGAAACATCTGAGCGGAAGTCGAAATAACGACCTCTCTACAAATCAGCTGTGGCCATGAAGAAAATTATCAGGATGTTATGTAACTCAAATCATTTTGAATTTCGACCTTTACAAAGATCATAGTTTTTAAATGCGTTTTATAATGTTTCCCTGCCGATACCACTCTGTCGAGAACGGGCTTAGATGTGTGTATTTGTGAAAAGGTTGTGAGAGGAGAGTGTTAGAAGTAATTAGTAAAAGACGCACTAAGCAGATTAAAGGGGATTACGAATGCAAGATTAGACAGTGCCAAACTTTCGATATGGTGCTTCAATTTTTCAAAAATTCTGTGACTTAAGGCTATTCCCCCCTGTAAAAATTTATTTTAGAGTTATTTGAACGGTGTTATCAATAATTTCAAGGGCAACAAATTTTATTTCGTGTTCAGTTGAACCAGTAGCGTTGTGTGACCGAATTGTTTACGTTCTGCAAGAATTGTTTCAAATATTTTATTAGTAGACCCGGAGCCAAGATCAGTTTCGGCCCGCGAACTGGGTCTAAACAACATAAATATAACTCTTATTATGCTGTTAACTTTTTTTCAAGCTTTATTTAGTAGCAGTTGGCTATTTATACAGTGCACTCAACACAAGCACATATTCAATAGATTTCACTTCCGGTCAATTATTATAAACATCAGTGGTGGTCGGGGTAGCCCTCGATTCGTAAAGCTTTGCGGGAGTTTAATTTTTTGAAATTGTGATCTGGAAGGCCCTAGAGGTATTTAATATTTCATTTTTGAAAGTTTTATCTTTTCTGGCAGGGAGTTCACATTTTAAGGTTTCAAGAGCTTTTACACGGCGCAATACAAGTACTGAATTGCGAGAATCTAATATTTATAAACCAAAAACAAATCCGAGCGATGAAAGAACAGGAATGAATTAATATCGGAGATTATGCGCTATCAAAATTATTTATGTGGCTAAATTTGTGCATGAATTCATCTTTCTTTTCGTTCATGATTTAGTATCCTTTTATCGAACGAATGGGCTACAATGAAGGAAAAGAGACCAACCTTAAACACACAAGCGGACTCCATTCGTGCAATTAAATAGCTGACATTTTTCTAGACTCTTTCACACCTAAACTAATATATATATTCGAACCTTGAGACTTCTGCATTCGATAACAACGACAAGATGAACTTATATTTCTTTTAAAACGTTTTCCTATATCTTCTTATCAAATACTCAAAAAACTGGGACATTGCTAAATGATAGTCAAGTGGTGCAAATTTTAAGAACTATCAGTTTTGCAGAATATATATGAAAGTAAATGTGAAAAATTTGCTACAAGTTAGACATGTTAGAACCAGGGTTTCCAAACTTTCCTACGTGACTTGCTGAAAAAAAAAAACAAAACAAAACAACCTGCAGACATGACTCATGATATGATGACTCAGGGCTATGAGACACGAATTTATCAAAAATTACTGAGCGAGATATGGCCAAGAGGTTTTTCGCTTCAATATCTCAGCGATAGTTATTTGCAATAATAACAATGTAATCCAAGGTTTTTAATAAAAGGATTGCCTAGAATAACTTTCTTACATAACTGTAAAACAACGGTTTTGTCGCAGTCGACGTGAATTACGTGCCATAACGACCAGGAAGTAAATTGCGTTTTCTTTTTCTCCTTTTTCTTTTTCTTTTTTTTTTTTGTTTCCAGCGCCTCAGTTGCCTAGCCACTGATCAGTCATGTGTGCAGAATTACATTAACCGCGAAATTAATTGAGCACGTTTGTGAGCAAAGTTATTGCTATCGAAAGTTCGCGTTCAGTACTGTCTTTAGCCACACGTATTCATAATCACGTGTTCCATGGCATAGCTTTCAAAATATACATATTTTTTCTTAGCACTTTCTTAAAAAGATGCTTGAGGCTTTTTGCTCCGTTGAGCCAACTTTCTTACAAACTAACCATCTCGTGCCCAGATCCCCAAATTATCGGACCCAGCTAAGGATTGGGCTCCAGTCACATTTTGGTAATGAAGCTTTAAGTAAGAGTAAAACTTAGGAAGCTCGGAGTGATTAATACAAATGGTATGGGGGATTTGGGCGATATGATGTTTTTAACCTTATTTTACTGTTCATTGATATGCCGCAAAACATCGCCAATGATGATTGTGATGTGACCTTTCTGATGATAATGTACACATTTTCATAATTTCATAAATCAATCTGTAGACTCGGTTAAAGTTCACTTTTGATTTTGAGGAAGGCCTGTTGTACATTCGTGGGTAGTGGCAGTTGAGAACTTTGTCTTACTTTCTAAGCAAAGTTCATTGTGTGTTGTAACGCATAACTTCAGAATGAGCCCTAAGTGCATGAATAATAACCTTAAAAAACGTTCCCTTCATTCGTGGGCTGTGGCTGTTGAGAATTTTACCTTACTTTATAACAAAACGTTTGTGATGTAACGCATAACTTTAGCCTGATTTTTATGAACGCGAAGTACATGAATGATACCCTTAAAAAAAAACTCTCCCTTCAAAGCCGCTTTCCCGGCACTGTCCAGTTACCAGTGCTGGTAAAGTAGATTGTTCAAACTGACATCGGAAAATTTGTTGGCTCAAATTCTAAGACAGTTTCAGCTGATCAACCCCCCCTCCCCCCTATTAGTTTTGCTGGATCGTTACGTACTATTCTGAGATACGTTGCATAACACATCCCTGGTTTCGGAACGTTGTGGAATTTTTGTACAATCCTAGGTAACTAAGTCAGTAATCAGGAGGTAACCTTCTTTCTCTTCCTGTCCCTACGCAAAATGATCTAAATTAATATATCGAATCTAAACCTCACGCAACTTCACTAAAAAAAAGCGTAACATTAGTACTGAGTAATTTTTGAAGTGCTGAAAGAGATGAACCCCACATTGGTCCCAAGGTATTCGCTCAAGTCACGCAACTTCAAGTCAAGAAGTAATGGCTAGGTGATAAGATTACGATACGTGAGCAGTACTGAGCACTTAATGACCGCAGAACAAAAACCTGTTCTTAATGGTTTCCGGACCACAAACTCCACCAGGCGTGTGCAATGATGAAACACACTAGACCTACTAACAGAGTTGTTTCAATTTGCTCGACTCGTGGTTGCTTTTTTTGCGATCGGATTTTGTCGAGGCAAAGATAAAAAATTTTACGCAATGTTGCAGTGATTGAGAAATCGTCTCGTCATAACACACAGGTTTAAAGCTGTTTAAGGTTCTTCATGGTATCAGGAAGTAAATACTAAGGTGTTTTCAGGGCCACAGCCGGAGACATGTTCCTTGCCCAGTGAAAGAATGTCTTCCTGTTTGTCGAAGCGTGACTGATAATTTTTGAGCACGTTTTGAAGTTGAAACTTTTAATTCATGATCACGCTTCTTTATCAATCACATATTTAGCTCTTTTGCCTAGAAGCTATCTTTATAGCCTCCTCCAGTTGTTCAGTCAGTTGGGACGCAGCACGAAAAACTGCAAGCGACAACAGGGGTAAAGCGCTCTGCGGAAAGGTGTTCACTCCTCGCACCAAGCTCCTCTCTCCTTTTTGCGTTAGCTGTTTTTCACGCTACGCCCCAACTAACTGAACGTTTGCAAGAGGTTACTATCTTTAGAATTGAGTTCCTTCAGCAGTATTCTTTGAATTTAGGTGCAGTTCAGCGGCCCTCTCAGCTTGCCTCCTTCTAACTTTGCATGACTCAATTGCGTGACAGGTTAACCGGAAAGTTGATCACGTGACGTTTGCGTTTCCGTCGTTTTACAACACAGTTCGCTTCAATCCTGGAACTAGCTCCTGTTGCAAACGTGTTCGCATCAGAAGCTTTTGCTTTACAAAGCGTTCTTAATGGCTTCGTTTTGTTATCAAGCGAGTGATATACCAGCTCCTATTAAGAAATAAAAATATTTGAAATTCCGCCAATTTCATTCTAACGAAGGTACAATCACTTCAACTTTTTCACGCTCTTTTCAACAAACGGAGGACAACAGCGTAAGCCAAATATAAAATATCCTGATGATTAGAGCAGGTTCTAAAGTAGAATAGAAATGTAGAGATCAGGGAGACAGTGATTCCCTTCTCCTTCTGCTCGGCTATTTATACCGTGACACTTATAATCCAACCTAAGACTTGAAATTTTGCATTTGATAACGGCGACAAGGTGACGGTGAAAATACATGTACCAGAGTTTATATTACTCTTAAAATGTTTTTTTTTTTGTATCTTCTTTGATTAATGCAACAAAATAGGGATATTGCTAAATGGTAGCAGCGCAAATTCTAAGCACTATCAGTTTTGCAGAGTATATGCTTCATTGTGAAAAATGTGCTAGAAGCTAGAACCAGGGTTTCCAAACTTTCGTTGATGATCCTACGTGACTTGCTGAGAAAAACAACTTGCAGACATGACTCATGATATGATGACTCAGGGCTACTAGGCATGAATATATTAAAAAATATCGCCCGACCTATTGTACTGAACGAGACATGACCAAGAGGTTTATCGGTTCAATATCTCAGTGTTAGTTATTGCGATAGTAAAAAATGTAATTCAAGGGTTTTCGTAAAAGGATTGCCTAGAAGAACTTTCTTGCATAACTGTAAAACAACGGTTTTGTTGTAGACGACGTGAGTTACTTGCCAAAATGACCAGGAAGTAAACATGCGTTTTTTCTTTTTCTCCTTTTTTTTTGTTTTTAGCGCCTCAGTTGCCTAGCCACTGATAAGTCATGTGTGCAGAATTGCATTAACCGCTAAATTAATTGTGAGAACGTCTGAGTTTCAAAGTTATTTCTGGAGAAAGTTCGCGTTCAGTACAGTTATATAATTAATAGCCACACGTATTCATAATCACTTTTTCTCCTTTTTTTTGTTTTCAGCGCCTCAGTTGCCTAGCCACTGATAGGTAATTTTAACCGCTAAATTAACCGTGAGCACGTTTGAGTTTTAAAGTTATTTCTGGAGAAAGTTCACGTTCAGTACAGTTATATAATTAATAGCCACACGTATTCATAATCACGTGCTTCATGGAATAGTTTTAATAAAGCAAATAAGCTTTGAAATACAAATTTCTTTTACAGCTGTAGCAGCACTTTTCACAACACGTCTAAGGCAATGACTTATCGCCTTTTTGGTCGGTTTAGCTCACTTTCTTGGAGACTGATCATCTCGTGCCCAGATCTCCAGTTTATTGGACCCAACTTAGGACTGGGCTCCAGTCACATTTCCGATAACGTCCCCAGAAATTTTTGGTGATGAGGCTTTTAGTAAGAGTAAAAACATACGAATCCCAGCGTGGTTTATATACATGGTATGGCGGATTTGGGCGATATTTTAATTCTTTGCTTTCCTGAAAAACATCGCCAAGGTTTGTCAATGTTAATTTGATGATTGTCATGTGACCTTTCTGGTGATGATGTTCAGTTTCATAACTTAATAAATCAATCTGTAAACTTGGTTAAAGTTCACTTTTGATTTTAAGGAAGGCCTGTTGTACATTCGTTGGGTAGTGGCAGTTGAGAACTTTGTCTTACTTTCTAAGCAAAGTTCATTGTGTGTTGTAACGCATAACTTTGGCCTGCCTTTGATGAACCCGAAGTGCCTAAATGGCTTAACTTTCCCTTCAAAGCTACTTTCTCGGCACTGTCCCGGTTACAGGTAGAGTTGATTTTTCAAACTGACAATCGAATAACAAATTCTACGACAGTCTCAGCTGATCAAGTTTTGTTGTACTATTCTGAGACACGTTGCATAACACATCGCTGGTTTCAAAACGTTGAGGAATGTTGTACAATCCTAGGTAGCTAGGTAACGGGCTTTCTCTTCCCGCCCCTACGCAGAAAATTAACCTAAATTGATAAATCGATCGAGTGTGAACGTCAGGTAACTTGACCAAAGAAGCATAAGATTAGTACTGAATTAGTTTTGGAGGCTGCAAAAGATGAATCTCACATTGCTCCCAAGTATTCGATCAAGTCAAGAACTAGTGGCAGGGTGATAACATTACGATACGTGAGCAGTACTGAGAAATTAATGACCGTAGAACCTGTTCTAATGGTTACCGGACCACAAACTCCGCTAGACATGTGCTATATGAAACACTCTACACCTGCTTACAGCCGCTGTTTCACTGAATTTGCTCGACTCGTGGTTACTTTTTTTGTGGTCAGATTTTGTCGAGACAAAGATCAAACATTTAAAGGAATGTTGCAGTGATTGAGAAATCGTCTCGTCATAACACACCGGTTTAAGGCTGTTAAAGGCTCTTCATGGTATAATGAAGTGGCTAAGCTGTTTTCAGGGCCAAAGCCGGAGACATGTCCCTTGCCCAGTGAAAGAATGTCTTCCTGCTTGTCAAGGCCTGTCAAAGCATGACTGATAATTTCTGAGCACGTTTCAAAGTTGAAACTACTTTAGGAGGGGCCACTGTATTGTTTTTCAGCTGAAGCGCACTTTTAAAGCAGTCCTAACTAATTCATGATCACGATTCGTTGTCAGTCACAAATACAGCTCTTTGACTTGGAAGCTATCTTTACTGAGCCTCTTCCAGGCGTTCAGTCAGTTGGTATGCAGTACCAAAAAAAAAAAAAAAAACATGTGAGCGATAACAGGGAAGAAGGTGTTCATTCCTTGCACCAAGCTCCTCTCACTTTTTTGCGCTAGCCGTTTTTCACCCTCCGCCCCAACTAACTGAACGTTTGCAAGAGGCTACTATCTTTAGAATTGAGTTCCTTCACCAGTATTTTTTGAATTTAGGTGCAGTTCAGTGGTAACCCAGCCAGATAATGACTTGCCCCCTTCTAACTTTGCGTGACTCAATTGCGTGACAGGTCAACTTGAAAGTTGATAGCGTGACGTTTGCGTTCCCGTCGATTTTACAACACAGTTCGTGCGGTAAATTCAGAAACTAGCTTCTTTTGCAAACGTGCTCGCATCAGAGGGTTTTGCTTTACAAAGCGATCTTAATGGCTTCGTTTTGTTATCAAGTGAGTGATATACCAGCTGCTATTAAGAAACAAAAGTTTGAAATTCCGCCAATTTCATTTTAACAATCACTTCAACTTTATCATGCTCTTTCCAACAAATGGAGGACAACGGCGTAACCCAAATATAAGATATTTTCATGATTAGAGCAGGTTCTAAAGTAGAATAGAAATGCAGAGATGTACGAGACAGAGATTCCCTTCTCTTTGTGTTCGGCTTTTTATACCGTGAACTCGACACAGGTTTCACTTCCGGTCAATTATTATGAACATCAATGGTGGTCGGGATAGCACTCAATTAGTAAAGCATCGTGGGACTTTAATTTTGCAAAACTATAATTTGGAAGGCTCTTGCAGTATTAATACTTGTATTTTGAAAGCTTGGTCTTTTTGGCAGGGAGTTCAAATTTTGAAACTTCAAGAGCTTTTGCAGACTTTGCACAGCGCAATACAAGTACTGAATTGCGTGAATCGAATATTTATGAACCAAAACAAAGGGCTGAAAGAACAGGAATGTATTAATATCGGAAATTATGTGTTATCAAAATTATTCATGGAGTTAAATTTGTGCACGAATTGATCTTTTTTTCTTTCGAGCGAACGACTACAATGAAGGAAAAGAGACCAACCTTAAACACAGAAGCGGACTCCATTCGTGTACAACTGTTTAAATACCTGACATTTTTGTTGACTCTTTCACACTTAAACTAATGTATAATTCAACCTTAAGACTTGAAATTTTGCATTTGATAACAGCGACTATATTTCTCTTTAAATGTTCTTCTTTATCTTCTTTGATCAATTACAACAAAACAGGGATATTGCTCAAATTTTGAACACTATCAGTTTTGCAGAGTACACGATTCATTGTGGAAAATGTGCTAGAAGCTAGAACCAGGGTTTCCAAACTTTCGCTGATGATCCTACGTGACTTGCTGAGAAAAACAACTTGCAGACATGACTCATGATATGATGACTCAGGGCTATGAGACACGAATTTACTAAAAATTATCGCCCGACTAATTTCACTGAGCGAGACACGGCCAAGAGGTTTTTTGGTTCAATATCTTAGCCGACAAGTATTTGCGACAGTAAAAAATATAATTCAAGATTTCACGTGGAATGGTTGTCTAGAATAACTTTCTTGCATAACTGTAAAACAATGGTTTTGTTGTAGTCGACGTGAATTACGTGCCATAACGACCAGGAAGTAAAGTGCGTTTTCTTTTTCTCCTTGGTTTTTTTGTTTTTGTTTTCAGCGCCTCGGGTACCTAGCCACTGATAAGTCATGTGTGGAAAATTACATTAACCGCGAAATTAATTGTGAGCACGTTTGAGTTTTTAAGTTATTTCTGGAGATAGTTCGCGTTCAGTACAGTTATATCATTTAAAAGCCACACGCATTTTTAATCACGTGCTTCATGGAATAGTTTTAATAAGGCAAAAAAGCTTTGAAATGTAAAGTTCTTTCATCAGCACTTTTCAAAAGATGCTTGAGGAAATCACGTATCGCCTTTTGCTCGGTTTTGCTAACTTTCTTAGATACTGATCATTTCATGCCCAGATCTCCAGTTTATCGGACCTAGCTTAGGACTGAGCTCCAGTCACATTTCCGATAACGTGCCCCGAATTTTGGTGATGAAGCTTTTAGTAAGAGTAAAAACGTAGAAATCCCAGGGTGGTTAATATCATGACATGGTATGGCGGATTTGGGCGATGTTTGCAATTTTATTTTGATTCATTGGTATCTTAAAAAACATCGCCAAGGTTTGTCAATGTTAATTTGATGATTGTCATGTGACCGTTCTGGTGATAATGCGAACATTTTCAGTCATTTTAAATCTAACATTAAAGCTAACATTTTAAATCAATCTGTAAACTCGGTTTAAGTTCTCGTTTGATTTTAAGGAAGGCCTGTTGTACATTCGTGGGTAGGCGGGCAGTTGAGAACTTTGTCTTACTTTCTAACCAAAGTTCATTGTGTGTTGTAACGCATAACTTCAGAATGTTTATTAATGAGCCCTAAGTGCATGAATAATAACCTTAAAAAACGTTCCCTTCAAAACTACTTTCTCGTTACTGTCCTGTTACTGGTAAAGTTGATTGTTCAAACTAAAATCGAATAACTTGTTGGCTCAAATTCTGCGCAAGACGGGCTCAGCTGATCGAGCCCCCTGTTAGTCTTGCTGTACTATTCCGAGTCACGTAGCACAACACATCTTTGGTTTCGAAACGTTGAGGAATGCACAATCCTGGGTAGCTAGGTAAAGCGCTTTTCCTTCCTGTCCCAACGCAAAAATTGACCTAATTTAATACATCCAGTTTAAACGTCAGGTAACTTCACCAAAAAAGCATAAGATTAGTACTAGTTTTTAAGGCTGAAAAAGATGAATCTCACATTGCTCCCAAGTATTCGATCAACTAAAGAAGTAGTGGCTGGGTGATAACATCACGATACGTGAGCAGCACTGAGAACTTAATGATCACAAACTCCGCCAGGCTTGTCCCACATGAAACACACTAAACCTTACGAAAGATGTCAGTCTTTCAATTTGCTCGGCTAGTAATTATTTTCTTGCGGTCAGATTTTGTCGATTGAAAGATCAAACATTTTACGGAATGTTGTAGTGATTTAGAAATCGTCTCGTCATATCACACAGCTTTGATCGGCTGTTTAAATGTTTTCATGGTATCAGGAAGTAAATACTAAGCTGTACTCAGGGCCACAGGAGAGACATGTCCCCTACACAGTGAAAGAATGTCTTCCTGTTTGTCAAAACACGACTGATATTTTTTGAGCACGTTTCACAAGTGTAAAGTATTTTATCATGGCCACTGTATTGTTTTTTAGCTAAAACGCGCTTTTTCTAGCGGTTCTAACCATTCATAATCACGCCTTTTTATCAGTAACATATTCAGCTTTTTCACTTTCAGGGAAGCTATCTTTATAGTATAGCCTCTTTCAGGCGTCCACTTAGTTGGTACGCAGCGGGAACAACGGCGAGCGAAAACAGGCCGGGGAAAAGCGCTGCGCGGAAAGGTGTTCGCTCCTCGCACCAAGCTCCTCTTTTCTTTTTTTGCTCGCCGTTTTTTTCGCGTTACGCCCCGCCGTACGCCCTTGCGCTGCGCTACAGCTATCTGAACGGCTCGAAGAGGCTGCTATCTTTAGAAATCCCCTATTTTGCTTGGAGTGATTTTCATTAATCGAGTTCCTTCAGCAGTAAAATGGCTCCTTTCAATTCAGGTTCCGCCCAGCTCCACTTCGTAGCCAGAATATTAAATATTGCGTGACTTAATTGCGTGACAGGTAAACCTGAAAGTTGATCACGTGTAGCTATGACGTGTAAGATCGCGGGCGTTTGTGTTCCCGCCATTTCACAAGTCCGCGTCAGCCCTGGAACTAGCGCCTGTCGTGAAAAAGCTTTTGCTCTTTTTGCTCGGTTGTTTAAATCGTACCTAAAAAAATATGCCAGCAAACTGATGATACGAGAGAGCTAAAGAAGTGAGGCGCTTGACAGGTAAAAACTGATAACTCGTTTTGTTTCTTATCGTGGAATAAATATCTACTGTTTGTACCATTCATTCTCTTTATCTACAGCCGCTCACTGGGTTTGTCAGATTTTTATCAATGTCAGAAATGGAGATTAGCGGGATTACAATTTTCAGGTTAGTTTACAAGTACAAGGACTGAAGGAGCATACTTACATTTCTTTAAAACGCGGTGACCCTGAAGTTTGTTTTGCCCTGGAGCTCAGAACCAAGTGCTGTGACCCTGTTACATGTAGCTGAAATTGTCCTTCAAATAAAGGGGCGTTGAAGTAAGCTTACTTCGTGGCCTAGGCTAGATTTCAATACCCATTCAACTTCTAGGAGTCAGCCTCTTGGATTTGACATGAAGCTCTTAAAAAATGCTATTTGGGACCACAAAGGGTTAAACTCCCGCGTCTGCATTTTATGTTAATACTTTGCTTTAAACTTGGATATGTTCCACTATTGAGAGAAGATATTTTTGGAAGGTACATGTAGGCTGTGACAAAAAAAAAAAAATGTCAATCATCAGAACACATTGTACTGTGCAGCTCCAAAGTAGTATAGGTAATCACATGATTTTGAGTGTTATTATACATTGAACTTAAAATCACGTCTCTGATTGGCCAAAAGTGTACAGTGAATTTTCGAAATCAGCGCCTGTGACGTCATCTAGCTGCAGATTATTCAGTCAATAATCATGTCTAGGTCACTGGTAATCATGTCTTGTATGACCGCGGTGCATGATTTCTAAGGGTAATCATGTCAAGTTCATGTGCTTTGTGTTGCTTGCCGTCAGTGAAGAAGCAAACACATGACTTTTTTTTTTGTTCAATTTGTAATAAAACAATTATCAGATTTGGTTTTTGTGATATACAGAATAATCAAGGTCTCAGTAAGGGTTATCAGCCTCAGCCTTTGGCTTTGCTAATAACCCCTACCTCGACCTTGATTATTCAAGATATCACAAAAACCTCATCCAATAATTGTTTATAATCTGGAATAAATAAGCATGAGTAAATTTTTTGAAGGCTAACAATTTTATGATCCCATTGTGCTTATGCCTTCTAAATTTTTCGAGAAAATTCATGCGACTACTGGTTATCAAAACAATTTTAAAAATAGATTATTTACAGTCTTTGGCTATATAGCAATCAATTACTTAGGCGGTGGGTAGTGCTCTTCAGTCTTCCAAATATCTTTGTAAATGCAAACCTACCAATAGTGTTGAAAACTATTGAAAATCTTTGGGTGATCTTTGAAAAACTTTGGAAATCTTTGGAACTGTTTGGGTATCAGTTATTCCAAAATCTTCAAAACTGTTCAAGCGTTGTTTAGAAGTTTTCAAAAGTGTTTGGTTATGTAATCACATCTATACAAGAATTCCCTCTGGACTGTATTTATTCTGGATTCTATAGGCTCTACTCCTTAAGATTAGGTTGTCTCAGACTCTACCGACTGAGGATTACAAGGATTCTGAAGGATTCACTTCGTACAAATTTTCAATATGGCTTCTCATACAGAATAATAACATTCAACGTGTCCCAAAAACACTTTCGGTCTCATGACAATTACGTCATCGTGTAAACACATCATTAATGGAACCTGTGGCTATCTATGGCACTTACAACTGCATAGACTAATAACTTATGGAGCAAAACATTGGTAAGGACATGCTCAACACTGTTTAGTCAGGATATCATTCAAGCTTCAGTTGTATTTGAAACAATTTGACACCTTAATTTGATTTTATTTTGTTTTCTTATTTGAGAGGGGTTTTCAACACTATCCCAGTGGGCATTTGTTTGTTTCAAAGAATTGCATTTTCATTGCACTGTGTTAGTTTATGCGATCATGTTACTTTGAATGTAATTTGGAATTGATAGTCATGAGTAAATCTCTCAAAGGCTGAAAAAATGCATGAGACCAAAGGTTAATTGCAATTTGTGGTCTTTGAAAAAAGTGCTCATTTATTTCAAACTGCAAGAGAAAAATCATGGGATTATTAGTAAATAATACACTTGCCACAACCTTCAACTATACCAGTTACAATGCGATGCAATCTTTGATTGATCTTTGGACATCTTTGAAAGTGTTTGGGTGGTGTTTAGAAGTGAACAAAATTCTTCCATAAATTTGTGTTCCACTTAACTTCGGAGGCTTTGGGGGAGATTAGACTTCCTCTATATTGATTTTTTTCAAGTCCATTATTAAATGCATTATTTATTTTGTGTTGTATTACACACCTTACTAAAACTCCTTGAGGGTGAAGGAGAAGATCTCTCTTAAATCTATAGCAATGATGGGGAATGGTCATCATGACTTTTAGAGTTTAAAATCATGTTTTTGATACCACTTATGAGCTGTTCCACTTCAATTTTCACAATATATCGCTAATGCTACATGCATTTATGGTAGGGTTTCATTTTCAAAGCAAGCTCTATTAATTAATAAACAGCAACAAGTTGTCAAGAAAGAAAATTCATGTTATTCACTTTTATGATCTCTCTTGTCTGGAAGGTGACTTTTGGCTGTACTAGTAAGATATGTGTGGGAACAGGGGGAATCTACCAGAGGTAGTTTTTCCGAGGTAGTGGGAGCTCAGGAAAAAGGGATTACTTTGGGAGAAAGTGGCAATATTTAAGAAATAGAAATTAAACATGTATGGTGTTTCTATTGAGTTATAGAAACACGAGCTTTTTCGAGTTCTCCCAAACCTTCACAAGTGTTTCTATAACTCAACAGAAACATGGAGAACATGTTTTCTATTTCTTTTAGAAAACACCACAATGAAAAAAAGAAAACAACTTGGTAACTTTTATTATCAAAGTGTAAATTCTCTTTGCTCGCGCCATCATTACATCAACAGCTCGTGCTAGTTCTGTGTTTCAATCGAGCTATAGAAACACAATTTTTAACCAATTAGCGTGTGTATTTTCTTAGGACTGTTTTCCAATGTATATTATTATATGGCTAGTTCTGTGAGTGGGCAAGGTGAACCAAATCCTGCACTGTGATAGGCTACCCAAGTGGCAAGATAATGCTATCTTGCTGGCTCAGGACTACCTGCTGTGTTCTGCAAAAAATTTCCCCAAAAGTTATATTACTGCGCCTTTCAATAACATGCAGACTTTAAAATTCAAAGCTCAACCGTCAAATGCATTTTTTGCTACCATCAATCAAGTGTTCGGCGGCTCCTCCCAGCTTCTGACTACTGCCGAGCGTGCGGCGATCAAATCGTTGAGCAAAGTTCAGACAATGAAACAGTGCTCGGCAGTAGTCGGAAGCTGGGAGGAGTCGCTGAACATTTGATTGACGGTAGTGAAAAACGCATTTGTCAGTTGAGCTTTGAATTTTAGAGTCCACATGTTATTGAAAGGTGCAGTGATAATAAATCCTTTATTGACTAAGCTTGTTCAGTCAAGATGGCTGGATATTAGCTTTGTTCTTTTTTTGGTGTGCTGGTGGACCTCAACTCCATCTTGGTCCATAAACACACAAAAAAAGAACTGAGGCAATATCCAGCCATCTTGACATCATTCTTGGTCAATAACCCATACATGAATATATTTTTTCAGTAGAAAAAGCACCAAGAAGTTGGAACCATTGAGTAAGTGGAGGGAACTAGACAGTTTATACCTCCCAATAGTTTCCCCACTGGTCTCATTAAGATCACTCTGACTCAGAAATAGAAGTGCTTTAGTACACTGCTACCCTGTCGGGATTACAGTAAGCTTGAGCAACACCCAGAAAATACATTGTGGTTTAATTACTAGGGGTGCTATTGAAATGTCTAACAAGAATTCCCATTGCTTTAATAACTTTACAAATTCCCCCAGACTCAGATGGCATTGGATCACAATTGTATGTTTAATCTTATTACATTCTTAATTCATATATTTTAGTGTGAAGAGGATATCACATCCTGATACTGTGGCTTTCCTACAGGAATGCGTGACTCTACCACCATATCAGAGATTGCGTGAGTTACCCAGAGGCTACAGGTAACTTTGCATAACGTACTTTATTGTGTGATAGACACAGAATGTTCTTTTTAAAAAGAGCAGTATTGGTGCAAACCACTCTGAATGAAATCAAATTTATAATATTATTGTAGATCACGATTGTCACGTTCACAAATGTCAGTCTCTTCAAATCATACGAATATTTACAAATTTCATATTTGTGTATGTGTATATTCTTTCTGGGCCTTAACTTTCTCGTGAAGAGTCTCTTATGTGTTCATGCCATGGACTAGTACAGAACGGTAACTTCCATCTGTTAATTACAGGTGTACATTTCTAGTGTCACTGATGTTTACATTGTACCCTAGATTGTAATACCAGATACCCTTGCCTAGCCTAGCCTTCCAGCAAAGTTTAGGCTCGATTACCAGCCGACCGGGCCCGAGAGAGCGGCGGAAATCGAGCCTAGGCGAAGTTCAAAGTTCGTGAAAAGCATTACAAAAAGGGGCCGCAGGAAAACTTTTCGCGATTATGTTTATTTTTGCGGGAAAAACGTTATTGATCGATGTGCCAACTAATAACCTGAATCAAACAGAGGAGGCCGCGTGATCGGCGGATGAAACAGACGAAAGATAGGTCCTTCTGGTAGAAGAAACACTCCAAGATGTTCTTTGAAAAGACGAAGTTCGTTCTCTCCCGCCAAAGAAGTGGAAGGATTTTCTCGCTCGTCTGAAGTCCTGCTTGAGGAACGTGTACAGCAATGGGTTAAAAAACCCGGTGGAGAACCGTAACGGTATCAGAATGCCGTCAGCCCACAAGGGAATCCCATATCCGTTTCCTAAATCCTCTTGCAACGATCTGAAAAAATAGTTGAACCATCCGACGATGAAGACACAGATCATTGCACCGTAGATGATCAGTGCTTTCCTTTCCTTCTTTGCATTGTGTTCCATGCATTCTGAAGAGAGATGTGAGACGTCCCGCTTGATTCGCTTGCAGTGTTTCCTCAGGGTATAGAAAATGTGAATGTACGCCACTGCCATAGTTACAAGAGGAAACACAACGAAGAGTGCAAGGCAAATGAAATCGTAAATGATATCGTCTACACTGGGTTCCTTCGTTTTTTCGTTGATGAATGATAGCTGAATGAGTGAGGCGAAAAGTGAGAGTGCCCAGACTAGCACCAAAACTGCCAGGCAGGTTCTCTTGGAGATAACAGAGGTAGTTCTCATTACCGAGAAAACTATAGTGAAATATCTCTCCATTGTAATCAATAGAAGGTGCAGCACGGTCGATATCGATAGAAATCTTAGACCCAAGTCCATGGCTATACAGATATTAATGGTGCTAGCGCGAGAATTACAGGTAATAATAAGCGGTACAGCATAGAGCCCTGAGAGCATATCAGATACGGCCAGACTTGCAAGGCAGAAGTTGGTGACGGTCTTGAGATATTCCCTGGTCAGCACCAGATAAATGACCAGGGCGTTGATACCAATTATGAAAAGTCCAAGAATGGATAGCGTAACGAAAATAACAATAAAACCAGCGTCTGACTTGGTAGAAATATCCCTGTCGTCTTGTGAAATATTTACATTGCTGTTGTTTGACACTGCCACGTCAAAATGCTCCATCATAGTTCTTCTGTTCCTCTCTCGGCTTTGAGAATTCGTCTCTCGAATGAAGGTTCGCCTCTTGAGCCTGTTAAAAAGAGTAGATCGAGTACACTGGAGTTAACTTTCACTTCAGTCTTAGCTGTGGTTTCGTGTAAAATGGTCTTTTGACGCACATGTGGGGCACCTGGAGGTACATACAATTGGGAAGTGCGAAAACCAAACAGTCAGTGATTGGTGTAAGCCTATTGGTTCGTTATGAATGTAAAATCAATCATTAACCAATTAATGTTTGTATGGCCAGCGCGTGGAGTCCTTTGTACTGTCTTGCTGGTAATTGCCCGGGTAACTGGCAGGTACTGATCTCAGTGGGGCCTAAAGAAACAGTGGCTCATACAGCCCAACTCAAAAAGCTCTCCCCCTCAAAATGAAACTCAAAATGAGACAATCGCCCACATAAGCAACTGAATTCCAGGAACAAATTTATATTTTCTACAGTAGTTTAATCCAAGTTCAAAAAAAGGTACGGAAAGAATTCTTCAAAAATACCTTTCTTCCTGTATATGGCTGGTCTTTTAAGACGCCATATACCATTAGGAAGAGATGCCAAAATTCGGTTAACAGTGTCCAGACTTGCTTTAGTACTAGACTGCAAAACACTTCATATTTAGCCCTAAACGTCGGCTTAAAGGCAAGCTCTGATAAGGATCCTGCTTATCAGCGCGGCATTTCGAGTGAAAAACTAGATGTAAAAAAAAAAAATGCTTTTCGCAGTCTTCAGTCTTTTGTACAAGTCCTATCTGCATTCTTCGAAGTCAGCAGGCTTGTTTTTTCGTAAAAGTCTCTATTTGTCTGGGAGCTGGAAGTAGAGGATTAAGTCTAAAGTAATTTGGATTGCTGGAAATGAACCCAAGTATTTACTTCCGAGCGTTAGCTCTATGGAAAGGAAATTGTGGGTCACACGAGGAGAAGAAAATTTCTTTGATATCCGCCCGGGGGGGCACTGCCATATATGGGCTATATAGGTATGTACCGTTGTGAAGGGTATGGTTTTCAAGCGGTTTACTCTAGGATAGGGTATATAAATCAGAGCGTTTGGGTATAGAATAGGGTATCATTTTTCACAAAACTGACTAGTTGGTTGAAGATTTTACCTACACTAAGGAAACCAGGAATTGCCACTCAAAAATATAAAAAAATCAAATTAGCAAGTTTAAATTTACGCAAATCAGCCTCAACAGTGTCGATAGATGGGGGGATTTGGAGAGTTTACTTTAGTATAGGGTAGCAAAATTCAGCTGAACTAGCTCTGGTATAGGCTAAGGGTTCCAGGGTCCAAGCGGCACATCCCCACCTAGAACCAAAGTACCTCCCCCGGGGATATCCGTGAGATAACCGTTGCTCTAACGACTAGGTCGTCGGTAATCGTGCAGCACTCATGTTAAAAGCTGTGGAAAGTAGATAATAAAACTCTCAAGTAATTTCAGGGCTGTCAGTAACCGGAAAAAAATATCGACTGAGTGGGAATGTCCATGAAAAGTTATGGCTGAGGCCATGTCCAGGGTTAAATTCTCTTAGGTATTAACAACAAAATCGCAAAAAGTGACTGAGGCAAGTGCCTCGGTTTGCCTGTTACGAGCTACGGCCCTCAATTTGGAGTACTGCATTGTACCCGGCCTACTCCACTCAAGGCGCATAATAAACGCAGATTTGTTGTTTGCTTAAACCAGGAAATCTTTCTTGATTTGTGACTGAATTTTTACCCCCAAGTTCCATAACTAAACTAGCTTTTCAACGCTATGTCCTAACGGATGACAACAGTGATTTTATGCGTCGAACTGAAAAGCGGTCCGAACAAACCTAGATAGCCTTTTACGATATATCCAGCTATATATATCTGAGGTGTCAGCCTTTTTGGCTATGTGTATTGTTGTCTACTGGTGTAATCCAAAGAAACGTAGAGCTGACAAACCAAATCTGTCCTTTACAGAGGTTAATCGACCCTGGTCCCTTAATTATTATATCTGCGTTGAACACAAACCTACAAGCTCGAGTCCCAGCTCATGCAGTATGTACGTTTGATCTCATTTAGGCGTAAAAGCCTTGAAAATTCCAAACATTCTCAGGCCACTTCAGTGTAGACAATAGTTGAAGAAAACTACTGAGTCCTCAGCGGTGACTGGTTTTACAGCTGACTGGCTAGTTCAGTCCTGTCTCGACAGGTTTCCAATAGAAGTGTAAAGTTTGTTATTACGAATATAATTACATGTGTGATCGTAATCATAAGCACATAGGATTACTTTTTCCGATCAGGCAAGATTCCCTACTTGCATGGCCGTAATTTCAATAACTGAAGGTTTAATAATTACCTGCTGACAAACCGGCGGATAAAAATTAACGCTCTTTGCATTTATCGTTGATCAATCGGTGATGGATCAACGTTTTCGTAAAATTAAAACTCTGTTTTAATAGGAAAAACGAGTGAGTGACTGCGCTTTTGGGCAAATTAACTCGGAAACGTCCTGTCCTGAATTGCCGAGATTTAGGGGCAAACGTTTCGATTGAAGAAAAGTCGTTAGTATTTCTTTTATGTACATAATTAGCATGCAGACGGGTTTCTGCTTGCCGTTGTCAGTTAGCAACTGGCGCGTTTGCTCCCTTATATATTAATTTTTTGCGCAATTTCGATATGCAAGACAATAAGTATCGTATTTTTTTTTCTTTAGACCAATGAAAAAATTCAGACAGTTTGGAGCATAAATTATGCTCATGACATTGTAACTGATTCTTCTTTATTTATTTTTGTTTTTATTTTATTTGCCACACAAAAGAGATTATTAAACGTTGGAAAAAAAATTTACACTTAAAGGTGGTGACGAGACTTAAAATTCATGGAAATTTTCTCACCCAAGTATTAATGTCCTTGTGATTTTGAGGAATATCACCTCGTTTGGAACTTGTATTGTGTTTAGACCAGTCGAATTATACAATAGACAGTTCTTGCACCTTTCTACGAGCCACTCAGACTTTGCACTTAATTTTCGAGATCATGTTGGAGCACAACACACTGAAGTGGAATCTACTTCGAATAAGCACTCCAAGGTCGTTTCAAAAACGCGTACAATTATTTTCGTCCCCTTGACGATTAACCTTTTTCATAAAGGACGTCACCGATTCCTTACAATATTAATTTTAAGGAAATTCTAAAGTTTTTTCTCTCTTTTTTACTTGCTAGCAGAACCTAAAGTATATGCAGCTAGATGCATCGTACACTGACTATGGTAAGGGCTCAGCAGTTTTATTTCTCATACCCATAGTGCTGAAGTTCAAATTTTTTTTTAGAAAAAGATATATTTATTTATATTAATTTTTTTTCACAATATTAAAAACCAAAGAGATCCTCTCAATAGGTTTAATTTGAATGGTCACACACTAGGGTCAGTTAAATCCACCGATTGGACTGGAAGCATATTGATATAGAACTGACTTGAGATTCAATTCTCGGAGCAAAAGAACATGTCACGGTTAAGAAGTGTTTTTTGGACAAACAACAACAACAACAACAGTTTATTTCTACTACTGTAAACAACTAAAAGAATTTACAAGATTATAATTATAAATAAACAAATAAACAGTACAGTACATACAGTAGTGGGACACCCAAAATAACTAAAAAGCTAAACTAGTTGGGTGACCGTAATTATAATAATTAAAAATGTGAGAGTCAGGAAAGAGGCACAACAAATACATCGGTACACATAAATATCATAAACTTGGTACAAGAGTAAATGTACAAAGCAAAACAAAATAAATAGATATATACCATCAAAATAGCAGTAAAGATTAATAGAGACTAATGAAATGTGAAGTTAATTCTTTTTTAAATTGATTAGAAGTACAACACTTGAATCTTTCATCGAGTTCATTCCATAATTTAGGTCCATTAAATCGAAAATTAAATTTGCCATAATTTGTTCGAATTTTTGGAAGATAGAAAGTAGATCTAGATGCAAAGCAAGTATTTACATTATGTTTACAAGATGTTTTGACAAAAAACGAATCAAAGATCTTTGGTAGTTTGCCAGTATTAAACTGGTGCATAAAAAAGAGAGTTTGAAGCTTAATATAATCTTGAAGTTTAAGAAGGTTAAGCTTAGCAAACAAAGGACTTGTATGTGCATCAAAATTTGAGAAAGTAATTAAACGGATTGCTTTCCTTTGTATTATTTGAAGTGGTTTAATATTATGAACATAAGTGTTGCCCCAAACTATACAGCCGTAGGAGAGAAAAGGAAGAATAATGGCATGGACGTAGAGTATTCGACGCCACACCTTCATCGTCTGACTGTTATATTGTACAAATAGACGATTGAAATCATCGCAGTTCTTTCATACGACATCTTGTGGGCCAGACTACGTCAGTAAGGTCTATGGTCTAGGTAGATGGGCGATCGACAATTTGCCAAAACTGATTTGGGAAGAAGGGATGGCAGGGATGGTGGTGGCCCGGGCTGGGTTCCGGCCCGGTGCCATAAGTGGGTTGAGTTTGTTATTTTCTCTCGCCTTTCTCCGGGAGTTTTTCTCCGGGTTGTTCGGTTTTCCTTCCTACACAAAAACCAACACTCCAAATTCCAGTTCAACCAGGATGGAGGACCCGCATGAAAACTACAGCTAACTTGTAAGGCTGATGTGGCTTCCTCTCTAAAATATCGTAAAATTTTAGTTGTCTTCTTCAAAATTGGCAGTATATATACGCGCAGATTATCAGATTACCAGACTGGCGATTAATGAAATCTTTCATTTTCGTCTTTTGTCAAGAGATCTTTATACTAAAGTAAAAGATGTAGGGAATGTTACCAAGTGTCCTCTAACATATAATTCTGTTTGAAATCGCTGGCTTTTACAGTTGACTAGGTATATTAAAATACAGTAGTAAAAGGTTTACCTTCGTTCACAATAGAGCGAAGTTATTGTCTGTTCACTTGAATAGCTACATACTCTTGTAATTAAACGAAGAGCAAAAAGTTAAAATGCCTCATCTGTCGGTTCTCTAAGTTCTGTTTTACTTTCACTGTCTCAGATGTGTTTTACAGTTAGCACGTTATTCAAAGATGGGATTTTTGTACAGTACGGTACCCGCTAGACGAGTGCAGACCTTAAAACGAGAGTTATGCTGGAATAGTAATTAAAGTATCACATGCTGCTGTTTTTGTGTATCCGCCAGAAAGCTATGTCGCTTTGAAACCTTCGGCGGATTAAATACTTATGGCTGATAAATACAAGGTTATCTTAAAACTAAAGTGAAGGATTATCATTTACCTACCCATGCACAGAAGCTACTATTACATAAGCATGCACTGACCTGGAACAAGCTTGACAACTGTGGCTGGAACCGCGGACAGCTGCAGACTGTTTTTTCACTCGCTGCTTTTACTAAAAGTGCAGTCTCCAGCAAAATATAACATCTCTTTACAACCCGTGGCTAGGATTAAAGAATAACCCTTGGTAATTATAAGGCTGTAAACTGGGTTAAGTGCTTTGCAAGAGCAACCCTTCTTTGTTATTTTAATTGACAACCGATATTAGACAGCTTAACATCTTCTACGGCGGGATTCCTTTTAGATGTTCTTATGAAACCGCACTCCAGTGTTGAAAGCCTCTTTGTGTATTTGGACCCCAAGTTCTTGTAACAGACATTTCATTCATCATAGAAACGCATGCAAAACACTATTAAAAATCGAGCCAAAAATGTCAAAATAAACCAGTTCCCCTTTCTCCATTTCACACTTCTTGCTATCGATCTTTTAAAGGGGTCATGACTTTGATCTTTTTCAAAGCCGGCATTTCAACTCTGTGAAAGTAATTATTCACCATCGATCATCATAAGAAGGAGGAGGAGAGCTCACTTTGTTTACAATGTGAAAGAGTGTGTGCCTTTGATTATCAGCCATATTACAAAGCTTCATAAAATTCCCGTGGACGTCAAAGGAGCATTGCCACGAGTTTTGAATCATTTTTTTTTTGCGATGTACAAAATCACCTTGAAATGGAAGGAAACCTCAAAATAATACTTGGCTAAGTTAGAAAAACACCAAGGATGTAATAATAACCCAAAACTTAACGAGCATGGTTAAGGATAGCGAAGATTAACACGGATTACAAACGAAGAACTTGAAGAATTGCGGCTTAACTTTTAAGACTCCTCGTCTGCCCATGAAACGCCAAAAGGACCGGACGGGTTTTATATGTGAGGAAAGAGTCAGGCTCTCCTCATAACAACAACAATCAAACTCAAAAGCATGCTTTTTGTTGTGTTAGAAGGATACGCTTCTGGTCGTATTTATGTTGAGTATTTTACAAATGAACAGTTTTTTTTTTGATTTTAAAGAAAGACGATGCAAGGTTATAACCTTTAATCTATTTTCAGAAACTACGACACGAACTTAGTTCTCTTTGAAAATACGTTATCCAGTGTCAGGTAAATTATATTCACGATAGCTAATTATGAACATGTTAATTTTTCTTTTTCTTGATCGTAGTAACAAAGGTACGTGAAGAGAACTCGCTTGTTTATACAGTTGTGAAAGGAGGTGTAGCAAACGCTTCGAACAGAGGTCCTCCAACGAATAATTACATTTTTATTATTTGATTTAGTTGGTTTTACTCACATCAGCTATGATGTTCCAGACTTGTTCTGTTCCTTCAGTCATAACCTCTCTGTCATGTTAGCGATAGCCCGATTTAGCCTTCTTCTAAACTCCTTTTTTTTTTTTTTTGCGGCGCTGGCTTATGCATGTTTTCTCATCAATAATCATTTTCACAATCATTCAATTTGTTTCACTATGATAAGGGATAGGTCTGATTATGAAATATGATTACATACATCAAAGTCATTTGCTGAAAATATACTTTCTTATAGCTTTAAGTCATAGGGAATGTAAGCCTATAAGTGTGAGCTCTAGAGTAAGGTATAAGGTAAATCTAAACGTTTATACGATAAAAGTCCAATTTAAACCAACTTTAAGATATAAAAGTTGACCTTTTTCGGCCAGGGGTGAAACACACCCAAGACCTTATTCATAACTGGAAACCAAACAGCTAATAGCTTATTTATTATTAAGGAAGCAAAACCGTATTCCAATTCTACTCAAACCATGTTGTCTTATAAAAATCTGAAGATGGAACATATCTCTTATACTGTCATTCTTGGGAGACATCAAGTCTCACTTCATTTATCGTTTATTATTCATGAGAGTATACCTTGTAGTGTCATTCGTCACCAATAAATCAACAACATCTTTCTTAACCATTTCTGACATCTGTGGTGACAACCACAATCACTAAATCCTAATCATGAAAACTTAAAATCAAAGCAAACACGTCATTTACCGAGATTTCACAATTTCAAATAATTCAGGGCTGTCAATACGGGCTGGTAGCCGGTCAAAACAGCCGGCTATTGACCCATCTTCGGCCCGCAAAAATACCGTAAGACATCTGTTTCAAAAAGTGAAGATGCTTTTCAAGGGTTTTAAACGTGTTTTCCTTTCCCAGGCGCGATGGAAGCGGTAGATCGAAGGGTGGTGAATGAAAGCCTCGAAGATTTTCACAGAACTAGATCCCAGGTTTTTACATGTGTCAAAATGGCATCCATTCTGAAGAAATCGAGGCTGTCATTGCTGAGTACGTTTTCTCACTCTCAGTCGAATGAGCAGTGCCCTAAAACGCCTAAAAACACGCTTAAGTAAACAGGAAGGAGATGATTAAAGCCTCCCTCATATTTCCGTTAGCGGGCCTGGCCACCATTTAAAGAATATTAAGCTGTAATCAGCAAGGCAGTGGCGTTATGGAAGGAAACGAAGCACAGGACAAACTTTCCAAGATCTTCTCGTCTTCAGCACAAGGAAAGGGTCACACCAAATTCAAAGGAAGATTATAAATGAGAAAGATTTTCTGATTGAGATCGTTGAGACTTTGACTGAAGGAAAGGTTGCTCAGTAAACTTGAAACATGATAAAAATAGTCATAGGTAAGATGTCCAATAACACAGTAAGGAGAGTTGCAGGAGCAGATGAAGGACTGAACGATATCGGTTAATTGATAGACTGAAAAACGATTTTTCTTAGCTAAGCTTCTATGGCTATCAGTTTACTTAACCCAAGACACTTTCAGTGACTTATTCCTTATTCTGCAAGCAGAGCATCCCCTTGATCCGACCGTCGCTTAGCTATCATGTCGAATTATTGTGCAGTGGAAGGGAGTGTGAAATCTTTTTCTTACTGACAAAGTTTTCAATATGGCGGAAAATATCTGCAGGCTACTGTGGACAGGGAAAATGACGGAGAATATGTGGGGGGAGGGGGGGGGGGTGTAGTGAGGACGGAAGAACTATAGAGGGAGGAAAAGGTCTGTAATCGTAGTTTTATAATGTGTCTTCAGGGGGAGAGGACGAGGACCTTAAAAAATTGACTGATGTTATTTCAAGAGTTTTTGGTTTCTGGAGCATGGCGTTTTGTATATGTACGGAGGAGTTGAAGACTCAAGTTTCGAATACTCTTCATCGCTGGAAAGAACAATATGTACTGATGTACATGTTGCTGGGGACATGAAACACGAGTCTCCCTCGTTAAATTGTCCCACATTGGTTGAATGTCAGCTGCTAACTTGTCCCATCACCAATGCTTATTCCAGGAGTCCATTTATTAATGAACACCTGTTTTTCCTTGTGATGTTTACGAATGCTAAGAACGTTAAATATTTAAAATGTTGCGACTTTTTTCTGCTGCTACAAACGCTAATTCATCAAAACTCAGTTGGAAAGAGGAAGGTTTCTATTGTCATAACAGGCTGCGAATTCTTTTGCATTTCGAATTTTGTGTTTATAAACTCAATGTTTCGCACATTTTTCAGAAAAATGAACCGTCTCAATTTTGACCAAGGCAATAAACAATTCCTCAGAGGCAATACGGATAATAATCACCGTTTGCATAGCGTAGAGCATCTTCGCAGAGTCTACCCTTTTTCCAAGAAAGTTAAGCATTTGTTAAATGATCGCCGGGTAACAGGAGATTCCGTGAGAATAAAGTTTCCACCAGTTTTGACTTTTTGTTTATGGTATTTGGAGTTTAATAAGCAAACTACGGCGTACGCTCTTTCCGTAGAACCGATCCTGAGAAAAATGTAGCCGTTATTTTCTTTCTACAGTGTCAACAATTTTCTCAACTCTTTCATTTGTTTCGTGATCAATTAATAAACTCTAGCCTCAACTTAAAAGGTTGACGACGGCCGAGTATAGCGCAGGACAGCTTTCTATTTCACCTCAAAAAACGAGACAAGGTATACCATTAAATTATTGATGGGGGATTGGCTGACAAATCCCCAGAAAGCATTCAGCAGACGCTTCAGATTATAAAAGATTATCAAGGAAAACGGTTGTGGAGGGGAAAACAATTATCGAGCAACTAAAATGAATGCAATTCCCCCGCTCCTCCATCAACAACGTTATGGTTGATCCACCCTTAATGTATTTTATCTGACATGTCTTAATTGAATTGATCAGTATCTGAAATGGACACTGCGCATTTTTTCTTTTCCTTTTCGTTTTGAAGTTCTTTACAGCTCTGCTCGGTTCCTGTGAAAAACATCTCTCTGAAAACGACTGATAACTTGTCGATTCGTGATGGTGTCGTAATTTGTTTTAGTTGCTTTGCCAGCGGCCGCTAAGGCTTAGTTACGCTCAGAACAAAATTCCACACGAAAGTCTTGTCGAATGACCTTGGATACCTTAATCTTTTCGATAACAGGTTGAAATTGCAGCCGTTTTAGTAAGAAGAATTAATGGCGTAATCAACTTTGCTGTTAAACAGACTCTTGGCAAGATACACTGTTGACATTGCTGTTACTGTCGTTTTCATTTGAACGTGTAACAGAGAAACATCACTCACCTTGTAAGCAGCGCTGCTCTTCACACAAGGGATTCTTATCTTAAATTTGCTCTTATTTTTTATTTATTGGGCTTGGTGGTAGTGCATAGCCACTTCCCCGAAAGAGACTCTCGTTGAGATGGTAAGAAATAAAAACACGTTTGTTCAAATGCGAATTATGAATAATAAATGTAGTCAGTTTTTCTAATTAACGACGCAAAGTTCAGCTTTCATTGAATGTGGCTTAACGGACTTGCATGCGTTTTCACTTATGAAATATTGATAACATTGTGACAAGTGATTGCTTCTTTTTATATAAACCTGTGATTCTGTTGAATAGTTAACGTTTTTGATGGTCAACATGGAAACGTAAAATGGAAACATAGTCCCATTCTAGAAATTTTATTTCGTCATCACCTGTAAATATGCCTTTGACTTCTCTTAATGTCCTAAAAATTCATAATGATCTCATATCTGCTCGACAAGTGGTATGCAAAAAGAGGACGATGATTAATCTTGGGCCATAAAAGGCTTAACGAACTGCGCTTATAGATCTTGGGCGATAAAGCCGAGCTTTCCTTTTGAGTCGCCGTCTATTCTGAGCTGAACTTGCAGCAGGTGGCAAATGTATGTAAATAACAACACAGTGTTGGGATAATCTTTAGCAAGTCGGAGAAACGTTCTTTATTGTAAGGTTATGTTTCTTATTTGAATTGATAGTTAATACACGACAGTCTTGATGTGAAGTTTATATGAAATAAATAATTCATATATGAACTGCGGTTGTAGATGAAAGTGAAGAATGATCATCGCAGTTAATTTTCCAATTTAAGCAATTGGAAAGAAGAAGCCTTCAGGCTTCTTCTTTCCAATTGCTTAAATTGGAAAATTAACTGCGATGATCATTCTTCACTTTCACACGACAGTCTTGTCCGAATGGTTTAAGGGATATCTTGTTAAGAAAATGGTTAGAACAGAAATTTATCAGTCCATCACTAGATGTATAGATTCCCACGCACAAAATCAAAGTGGCTATGAGCCACTCAACTTGGTAAATATATCGTCTGTAAATAGTGACATTTTGATGCCACTGACTTGAGGTTTTAATCCGCAGGTTAAGTTAAGGTTAAAGCCCATTGGCAAAACGAAACGGTAAGAGAATACACGAGGAGATGTAACACCGTTGAAAACATTCATGAAGTTGTTGGTGATCCTCGTCCGAGTCAGTACGGCTTCTTTTCCGATCAGCAAAGCAAGTATAATCGGATTCTCATTTTCGTTCCTATTTTTTTCGTTCTTTATTTTCCCAGGCGATATCAGAGATTTTTTTTCTTTCTTTGTTACCTTTTGAGAGAAAAAAAAAATTATCCAACGTAGAGTCATAATACCACAAAGACAGCACCGAGTCTCGTCCGCTCAACAAAGTTAAACCCTGTTCGGCGGGGTTCATACTTGGATTTGTTACCAAATACGAATACCCCGTGTTGTAATAACTTCTTTTTATTTCTTTTTTCTCTTTTTTCTTCCCTTTCCAAGACAATATTAGTGACTGCTGAACTTCCAGTCTTGTGCATGTCTTGTTTTCTAGTTATCAACTATTTTGTTCAAATCATTTCGCCATGTCTGTATTCACCTTTGAGGCATTTATTTGCAATACTGTGTAAATAATAGCGAAACGCTTCGTTCGAATTCTCCTCAATTCTCTTGTCTGTTGATCGTCAAAAACTTTTAATTACGGCTTGAATCATAATTCGAAAATTCATACAGCTCACCAATTTTATGATTGTCAATATTTCCTCAGTTTTCGGCAATCGAGTACGGTTAAACCTGTATAAGCGGACACTTTGGGGGAAATGAGCTATTGATATAGTTAGCTTCTATTTATAAAAACGTTCGTTCGAAAATCTATTCAGTGTATATCATGTCCGTGGTAAGATATTTAGTATTTGCGCCAGAAATTCAAAGAATATCAAAGTTGACACGGTACAAGGGACTGTAAAACCGCCTTGGACAGCGCGATGTTCGAAACGTGGGGGGTGGTGGGGGGAGGCTCCTCCATGAAAAGGTCGGGGATTCTCGTCGTCTCGGGTACAAATCGAGGATTCTGGTTTCACTTAGGGTGTTGATGACGAAACGTGACCATTCTTAGCTGTTAAAGTATCCTTTAGAGTGCGCTCGAAGAAATGGTAATAAGAGAAACGCTCTCATTTGTTTTCCGCTGATCTCTCGGGTACGCGAGTCGGGTCTACAAGTGCGCGCGGGATCCTTTCTTGAACAGTGGCTAGTAATCGAACCTATTCCGTTTTAAGTGGTATCTTTTAGGGTCTAATGAAGCTCGAGTAACGCCCGCATTAGTCTTCTTTAGGAGTTAAATTCAAATTTTCCAACCAGCATCCCTGACCTTTTCATTTGGGAGTTGCCCCCCGGGGATCCAAATGTCTAACAGGAAGTGAAGGAGTGAAATCGTCTCACCACTACAACTTGGAAAATATAAATATTTTCCAAGTTAGAAACGACAGATGAAATTTCTGTAATAAAATGAAGTAAGAATCGTCAAACTACAACATAGAATGAATGGTGGACTCAGCTGTATAGATACAGTCGTGGAGCATGGAAACAAGTTAAAGAAAATTGATATTGTTTCTGTTTTCTGCGTTGATTTCTATATGGCATCTCAGATAGTTTGCAAAATGGACAGATTCATTTCATTAGTTTATAAGTAATTTAGTCCAAAGTTCTGTACGGCAAATTGCAGCCCATTCTGGTCTGTAAAGTTTTTGTTTACCTTTATCTTCTTTTGCCAACTGTGAACCTAACTTTACACTAAAGCAAACTATCTATTGAACCTCAGTCATCATAATGATAACGCGTAAACAACGCATCAGTCATTTTATTATAGCATGTCGACCTCGGGCTTCGCCGTGCATTGAAGGAAAGTACGTCTTAGCAAACTTTTCCGTCATAGACCGGGTGTGACATAGCGCGGCTTAACATCGCGGCATGATTGGTTGACCGGCGGGTGGATTTTTCATCTGCTGCGTCTGGAGCTGTCATTGTTTTTTCTTTGTCTCTGCTTTGGCACTGTACGCGTTGCGCGTTTGAGTGTTATCAACTTAATTATTTGTTTTACGGGAGTGTTGTTAGCGCATGATAAAAATATCACTAGCAACGTACTTTCGTGGTATCCTTCACCAATTAGTGCGATTGGTTCAACTCGCCTAGGTGTGCAAAACTCTGCTTCACACGTTAAACACGTTGACCTCTGATTTTTCTGGAAGTTTTGGTCCGTTTTGCTATTAGCTGCAAGTGTGATGATCACAGTAGCTAGGTCGCGGTTTGCGCATCTTAAAAAAGTTTGGGCTAAACCTTTCAAGTTTGTTGTTTGTAATTTGTGTTAACCTTCGCCATCCTTAACCATCCTTGTTCCTTTGTGGTTTATTATCATCTCGTTGGTGTTTTTTCAATCTTAGTAAACTACCATTTTCGGGTTTTCTTTAATTTAAAATTAATTTTTGTAGGTGGCCAAAACAACTCAAAATACAGTGACTGAGCGCCTTTGGATGTCTCAGGAAAACCAAGACAAGCTATGCTAATTTTATGGCCAAAATTGATGTCTGTTTTTTTTTAATCGTGAGCGAAGCTCATGGGTGAACCTCGTAAGAAAATGTCTCTCCAATCCTCATCAAGATCTGTTTGTTTCACTGCGATTCGCATACCACCAAACTCTCCATTAAACTTGAGCTGCTTTGCGTCGATGAGCTTACCGGGTTATTTTATCATTTGCGTAACACTGCTCTTTTATTGCGGTAAATATTACGCGCCGCCGCTTATGCATAGTGTACGTTTACTTAAAGTCTGATGATTGAGTGTTTCAAATGTCTCCTCTCTATTAGATAATAAAAAAAATAATAATTAAAGTCGTAGTGGCGTCAGAAATAGAACCAAGAATCACGCCTAAATTATCAGGGTAAGGTGAGTATTTGACCCCACTGGACCCCGTGAGACCCCAAAATCCTCTCTCTAAAATCTCATTTGAAACAGGATATTTTTGTTCTTTTGCGAACTCTACCGAATATTATCTTGATGTCGGTAAACTTACCTTTTTCTTAACTTCTAAAGAAGGACCCAATATATAGGATATTGATGTTTCTTTCCTATCTCAGTTCTTGCGATGTGGAAAAACTGATAAAAAGAAAGACATTGCCCGAAGTCTTACCAAATGTAATACAAGGCACTCCTCCATGAGCTTGACGGC
This sequence comes from Orbicella faveolata, assembly GCF_042242905.1. Classification (NCBI taxonomy): domain Eukaryota; kingdom Metazoa; phylum Cnidaria; class Anthozoa; order Scleractinia; family Merulinidae; genus Orbicella; species Orbicella faveolata. The sequence continues at coordinate 18,942,802 of NW_028301554.1, forward strand.
AAAATAATTTTCTGTTCGAAGGTCGTTTTCGGTGTTGTTTACTAAGACACCCGAAGTGTGAGATTTTGGCGACACATTGACATACAGCTTCGAACTAGCAATTGAAGCGATGACAAGCACCACAATAGAAATGAAGAACCGTCAGTCTATGTTTATTCGTAGGGATTTAGTGGTTTCTTTCTTGAAAAGCGCAAACAAATATCAAATTAACCTTCGAATGAGAATTCTCCATCTGGTAAAATTACACCGGCCGACGGAAAGAAGTGAGGTCTGAAGACGAGCGAGGCGAGGTATGAAGTATGAACTAAATTCGTTATTGGGAGAAAACTGTAGGTACTTAATAACAACTAATATATATTCAAATTAATTGTAACACTGCACCTTGAAATGAGAGGAGACTTTTTTCCCTTCAAAATTAGAGAGGGCTCTGCTTCTGAAATAAGCGAAATTCGTGTTTTGGGCAAAATAGTGGTACACAGATAACATATGGAATAAGAATATGAAGATAGTTTTATTCCAAATGGTTGTTTTCATAAAATTCCTGCTCAGGACATATAATTATGGCAAATATCACCTTAATAAACAGAGTTTTTCTCGTGCGCTCATTGGTCAGGTAACAATGCGAAATATTTGCTTTAGAATAAATGCTTTGGTGAAGAAAAGCTGTATATTCTACTCTAACAGCTGTATATACCTAAATGGGGGTGAATAACAATGGTATATTCTTTCATTTCCCAGTCAATAAATGTCCGCTTTTGTTGGTGAGCTACGAGCTGAAAGTTTCCATGGTAGTTGTCTTTTTCGCCAATCAGCTCGCACAGCCTGGTATATTCAACACCAGCAGGTGTATATACCTTCATTTGGGGGAATAATAATGACATATTATTTCATTTCGCAGTCAATAATTCTCTTTTTGGGGAGAACAATTCTTGATTTTCTTTGTCGTTAATGGGTTTAAACGACTGTTTGCGGAGCTGTTTTCCATTTTTCTTTTTAGACGCCGGCTGTGAACTAGTCGGGTTTATTTTATTTTTTTTTCTTTTTGACTTACTAGGGCATCCCGTCCTTTTGTGAAAGAAGTAAGATTTATTGCTGCACCATTATCAACAGCAGTAACACCAAAACCGACTTGTGACAATATAATTTACCCTCTCCTTACGGGCATCTATATAGTTCGTTGGTCCTACAGAAACCCAAAACAGACGCTAACCTCTGCCACTTTAGGCCTTACCGATTCTACTTTTGAAAAAGGAAGATCGCTGATAAATGCGAACAATAAATATTATTTTGGATTACAGGCAATGTTGGGTATTTGCGAACCTGTCAGCGTCACTGTAGACATATTTTTAACCAAAAGTCGAGATAGAAAATCGCGGGTTTCTTATAAAACTCACTTCTGTAACAATATTTTCAGATTGTGCCACTAATTTCTAAGTAGTGGTTCATATTCGCAGTAATGACAAGTGCGGAGAGAATTTCCTTTGAAAACTCGGATAGTTTTAATTGTAAAAGAAACATGCGAGATATAGACTAGGATTTTGCTTCATTTTGTTATCAGCCATGTGTCGGAAAGCGGTCTTTTTCTTCCACTATTTCAGTCGAAGATCATGAGCGAAATGTTAGAGCAGTCGTTCACCGGCTCCATTCAAGTTAAAAGGCTGCCAGTTCGTATTACACTTCACACTTACAAAATTAAATTTTAAGCCAAAATAAGAAATTAATGCCATCAGACGTGAAAAGACGAGCAACCTTCCAAGAAAACAAATAGTAATATTAGGAACAAGTCTGAAATTAGTACTCACGATATGATCAATCCGTTCTCTGTCGATAACTTGCGCGTTGCTTGCAGGAGAGTTGTTATTTTTTACGAGGCACTGATCGAATGGAGACTGAATAGATTTTGTGTAATTATCTTGTTCATTTGTCGCTTTAAATTTTCAATTGAATCTGTATTTATTTCTCACTTGGATTCAAGTTCATTTCCATATGTACTTGTGTTAAAACAAAGACCCGCTACGTCAGTTTGTTAATTTGACGGATCCTCGCGAAATTAAATATGATAGGTGATATGTAATTTTGCCGTCGAAGGCGTGCGATAAAAAGGAACAAAATTGCAACTAGCGAAGTTCTGTTTTTATTTCTTTTCATTATCGAGTTTATGCCATTTCTCACTGTTAAATGCAACTCTGAGCAGTTATCGCAAATTAAATCTGTGAATGGGAAATCAATTTTGGAAATGACAGGAATCTCAACAGAGTGACGTATGATAGCAGGTGTTCTTTGTATTTCCATAGAGTTGTGGAGACAGACGTGAAAGTGTTAGAGAGCGAGAAAGATGATGAAACACGAGTCGTGGGAGAGTGTTTCCACAGCCGTTTCGCCTGGTTCTCTCAATCTTTTGTTAGCATTTTTATAACTATTCAGACGCAAAAAAAGAACACTTTCGATTTCTGATAAATCCGCGAAACATTTTTGCTACGTTTCCATGGAGTTATAAATCACTTTGATCCATTTACAGCGCTTATATTTGTTCCCTTTCATAAATGATACCACTGAAACCGAAAACTTTAATTAGAGCCATGATTTATGGCTCCATCTTTTATTCTATGACGGTTTCTGTATGTTTTGAATCTTCAACGCAAATTTGGAAACATTTTGTGGGCGCTGAAAACGGGCGCGCAAGCGCAAAGTTCTGATTAGAAAAAAAGAAACAGCGCAGATTGGATCAAAATAATGTTCAATTAGATCAAAATTTCAATCTAATTTATTCTGCGTTTTTATTGATTCAGGATGACAACAGTGTACACAGAATAAGCTGCTTATTGACTAGTGAGATTCGATCGACATGCGGAATACGTATTTCCATTAATCTCGTTAGAAATTTAAGTCGCTATCCATTTTCTTTTCCACTGGGCGGGACGTGGACCGAATTGGCGGTAAATCAATTTAAAGTGTACTTTATAAGAAGCCGCGGAAAATTTCGTTCCTTTGTGTCTTCAGTTTGCTTAACAAGTCTCTGGCTATTTAGCTCCCGACCGAGAGATTACTTTTTTAAATTTACCAACAGCCATCATGTTTTAATTATAACGGGGATGTTACTTCCTCGCATTGGCCGTGGGACCTGGATAGATTAAACAGAGGAATGCGAGGGGAAAAACAGTAAACTTTCCACTGCTCCTCGGCAAATGATTCCTCGCAGGTCAATTCTCGACATAAAAGTATCGAGCGCGACTTCGATGAGATTAAAAAGCTGTCATCTATAGGACATTGACACCTACATGCCGGGACGATGATTTAGTGTATGGTTAGATGGCGGACGCAATAGCCTTTGAGTTTTAGCGGTTTACACTCATTGAGTGTCGTAAACTCAAATTAAAACAAACGCAAAGGCCAATCATAAGAGAGTGACGTAAATCACTCAATGAACCAATGAGGGCTCATAGCAAATACAAGAAACCAGAACCAAGCGCGGGAAAATGCGCAACGGGCAAAGTGACGACTGGCTAAATATAAATGGCGCGAATTTGATTGAACCAATCATGATGTACGTAAGAAGAACCAGACAAATCAATCGAAATACCATTTCTCTTTCTTTTTCTATTTCCCTGCACCCAGGCTATTCGTTCAATTATTTCATGGGGAACTAGGGATAATTGAATAGATTTTGTGTAATTATTTATTTCTCACTTCGATTTAAGTTCATTTCCATATGTACTTGTGTTAACACTAGGACCCGCTACGTCAGTTTGTTAATTTGACAGATCCTCGCGAAATTAAATATGATAGGTGATGTGTAATTTTGTTCGGAGGCGTACGATAAAAAGGAACAAAATTTCAACTAGCAAAGTTCTGTTTTTATTTCTTTTCATTATCGAGTTTATGCCATTTCTCACTGTTAAATGCAACTCTGAGCAGTTATCGCAAATTAAATCTGTGAATGGGAAATCAATTTTGGAAATGACAGGAATCTCAACAGAGTGACGTATGATAGCAGGTGTTCTCTGTATTTTCATAGAGTTGTGGAGACAGATGTGAAAGTGTTAGAGAGCGAGAAAGCTGATGAAACACGAGTCGTGGGAGAGTGTTTCCACAGCCGTTTCGCCTGGTTCTCTCAATCTTTTGCTACCTTTTTTATAACTATTCAGACACAAAGAACACTTTCGATTTCTGATAAATCCTTGAAACAATTTTGCTACGTTTCCATGGAGTTACAAATCTCTTTGATCCATTTACAGCGCGTATATTTGTTCCCTTTCATAAATGATACCACTGAAACCGAAAACTTTAATAGAGCCATGATTTATGGCTCCGACTTTTATCCTATGACGGTTTTGGTATGTTTTGAATTCTCAACGCGAATTTGGAAACATTTTGTCGGCGCGGAAAACGGGCGCGCAAGCGCAAATTCCTGATTAGAAAAAAAGAAACAGCGCAATAGATGGGATCAAAATAATGTTCAATTAGATCAAAATTTCAATTTAATTTATTCTGCTTTTTTCATTGATTCAGGATGACAACAGTGTACACAGAATAAGCTACTTATTGACTAGTGAGAGGAGATTCGATCGACATGCAGAATGCGTATTTCCATTAATCTCGTAAGAAATTTAAGTCGCTATCTATTTACTGTTTCACCGGGCGGGACGTGGACCGAATTGGCGGTAAATCAATTTAAAGTGTACCTTATATGAAGCCGCGGAAAATTCCGCTCCTTTGTGTCTTCAGTTTGCTTAACAAGTCTCTGACTATTTAGCTCCCGACCGAGAGATTACTTATTTAAATTTACCAACAGTCATCATGTTTTAATTATAACGGGGACGTTACTTCCTTGGCCGTGGGACCTGGATAGCTTAGACAGAGAAATGCAAGGTGAAAACACTACATTTTCCACTGCTCCCACGCAAATGATTCCTCACAGGTCAATTCTCGACTGTAAAAGTATCGAGCGCGACTTCGATAAGATGCTCGCTTTAGTTTTAAAAAGCTCTCATCTAAAGGACATTGACACCTACATGCCGTGACGGTGATTAAGTGTATGGTTAGAGGACAGACGCAATAGCCTTTGAGCTAGAGCGGTTTACACTGATTGAGTGTCTTAAACTCAAATTAAAGCAAACGCGAAGGCCAATCATAACAGAGTGAACTAAATGAACCAATGAGCGCTCACAGCAAATGCAAGTAACCAGAGTCAAGCGCGGGAAAATGCCCATCGGGCCAAGTGGTGACAGGCTGATTATAAGTGGCGCGAATTTGATGGAACCAATTATGATGAACTTAAGAACTATAAAACAGTAAGAAAGCGAAATTCCTTTTGCATTTCTTTTTCTATTTCCCTCCGCCCAGGCTATTCGTTCAATTATCTCATGTGGAACTAGAGATAATTGAATAGATTTTGTGTAATTATCTTGTTCATTTGTCGCTTTAAATTTTCAGTGGAATCTGTATTTATTTCTCACTTGTATTCAAATTCATTTCTATATGTACTTGTGTTGACGCAAAGACCCGCTTCGTCAGTTTGTTAATTTGACAGATCCTGTTTTTATTTCTTTTCATTATCGAGTTTATGCCATTTCTCACTGTTAAATGCAACTCTGAGCAGTTATCGCAAATTAAATCTCTGAATGGTAAATCAATTTTGGAAATGACAGGAATCTTATAACAGAGTGACGTATGATAGCAGATGTTCTCTGTATTTCCACAGAGTTGTGGGGACAGAAGTGAAAGTTTTAGAGAACAAGAAACCTGAAGAAACACGAGCCGTGCTTGAGTGTTTCCACAGCCGTTTCGCCTGATTCTCTCAATCTTTTTCTAGCGTTTCTATAACTATTCAGACGCAAAAAAAGAACACTTTCGATTTCTATAAATCCTCGAAATATTTTTGCTTCGTTTCCATGGAGTTACAAATCTCTTTGATCCATTTACAGCGCGTATATTTGTTCCCTTTCATAAATGATACCACTGAAACCTGAAACTTGAATTAAAGCCATGATTTATGGCTCCGACTTTTGTGTGTTTCGAATCCTGATCGCGAATTTGGAAACATTTTGGTTGCGCTGAAAACGAGCGCGCAAGCGCAAAGTCCTGATGAGGAAAATAACAGCGCAATAGATTAGATCAAAATAATGTTCCATTAAATCAAAATTTCAATCTAATTTATTCTGCTTTTTCTATTGATTCAGGATGATAACAGTTTACATAGAATAAGCTGCTTATTGACCAGCGAGAGGAGACTCGATCGACCTGCATAATGCGTATTTCCATTAATCTCGTAAGAAATATTAGTCGCTACCACTTACTGTTTCACCACACGGGACGTTGACAGAATTGGCGGTAAATCAATTTAAAGTGTACCTTATATGAAGCTGCGAGAAATGTCATTCCTTTGTGTCTTCATTTTGCTTAACAAGTCTCTGAATATTGAGCTCCCGACCGATTTCTTTTTTAAATTTACCTACAGCCAAAATATTTTAATTGTAACGGGGGCGTTGCGTCGTACGCCGAGGGACCTCGATAGCTTAAAACGAGAACTGAATGCGCGGTGAAAAACACTTAACTTTCCACCACTCCTACGCAAATAATTCCGCGCAGGTCAATTCTTGACCGTAGAAGCATTCAGCGCTAGCTCGATGCCCACTTTAGTTTTAAAAGGCTCTCATCTAAAGGACATTCACAACTACATCAACATGCCGGGACGATGATTAAGTCTATGGTTAGAGGACGGACGCAATAGCCCTTGAGCTTGGGCGGTTTACACTGATTGAGTGTCGTAAACTCAGATTAAGACAAAGGCAAGGGCCAATAACAACAGAGTGACGTAAACCGCTCAATTAACCAATGAGGACTCATGATAGCAAATATATACAAGTAACCAGAACCAAGCGCGGGAAAATGCGCATCCGGCCAAGTGGCGACTGGCTGAGTATAAGTGGCGCGAATTTAATTGAACCAATCAGGATGTACTAAAGAAAAACCAGAGCAATCAATCGAAATACCTTTTCCCTTTCCAAGATGCATTGAAAGGAAAGGGCTTCCTTGTTAACCTTAATTGCTATTGCAGTCACTTCATGTTATGAGAATCTATAACATATTCTAATATGGAATGTACAGAGATTCGGCATTGTGTGCTTTTGTTCCTTGTACACAAGAAAGCCACGTTCTTCCATCTATTTCAAATTAATCCTGAACTAAGAAACTGTTCT
>NW_028301554.1:18955000-18967500 GCF_042242905.1 Orbicella faveolata
CAAGTAATTCGCCTTAGTCAGTTTAAAGGTTTGACCGGAAGGCTGCTTTCTGATGCGACAGTGTATATAGCGCTTAGTGTTTTTGGGTTTCAAGGGGTCTTATAGAAACTGAAATGTACAAAACCAAACAGTGTTTATTTGAAATCGAGAGCGAAATGTTTGAGTCATGCAACAAGAATGGAGTTGACCAAATTAAATTGGGACTGATCCAGTTTCATTTTACTTGGTTTGGTGATGTCATGTCTTTTCTCAAGTTATCTCTCCGTTTTTCTCTGTGTATCTGTGTTTTAATACTGAGACTACAAGTTTAAAATTTTTTAACATATGTTGAGGCGACAAAGGTCATAATTCTTTGATCATTTCCATATGGCCCAAAAAGTTTTCTGTTGATTAAATCTTGTGTGTCTTGAAATTCTTTTCCTTTTAGAAAAGACACTTTATAGATAAAACTGATGGAACTTTACCAGCTGTTAGTGACTTGAATCAGTGAGTCGATATTCAGGCCATGGTCATATCACTTAGATTAACAAAATGATGCCAAAACTAAAGCCGAGGTATTGAAAATAGACAGTTTGAAAGGGCATATATCCCTATTCAACAAGTCCCGGCAGAAAAACAGTCCAAACGAAAACAGTTGCCACCGGTTTATTTAGCAAAGAGAAAGCGCAAAAAATTGAACAAAAGAAGGATAAAGGAAGCACCTGGTTTGAACAGTTTCCAATTTCCCTCGCACATATTGTAAATTCTTGCCGTATAAGAAATTTTCTTTTGTCCTTGGTTGTTCTAAGTGTCACTTGTTAGTGCTGGACTTTTTTCACAATAGAAAGAGACAAAACTAAGCTGTAACAACTTACTGATAGATAGTGTTTATAGGCCGACTGGTGATTTCAATCTTATCTTCGTTGTTCCACCCACGGTGATCTCATCGGCTTCACAGTGATAGCAATCTACCTTGCCTCTCCCAACAACATGCAAGATCAGGCGGTGAAAGCTGAGATTAGTGTTTAGGATGAACAAAACGAAATAAATTGTTCCTCCGGCCCGGTTGATGCGTGACACTTAAATGGATATAAAAATTCAAAAGAAAATAAAAATTAAAAACTGATAAGGTAGACAAATGTCAGTGTCATCCGAGTTGTAAAAAATCACAAACGTTTCGGGCATAGCCCATCTCCAGTGTAGAAACCGGCTTTGACCAGAGTCTTTGACGGTGGCTTTGAAAGCCGGCTTTGAAAACCGGTTTTCACACTAAAAAAGGCTATGCTTTTTTACAAGATGACACTTTGACATTTTTCTACCTTATCAGTTTTCAATTTTTCTTTTCTTTTGAATTTTTAAAGCAAAGATTAGGCAGGCACGTTAAAATAGAGAGTTGCAAAGTTTCATTTCAGCAATATGGTCATCACTTACGGCCATGCTCCACTGACTACGGGCTTTGATGGTTCTTGTTTCATACGTTAAAAAACCTACTTCTCTTCCAATCTATGGATATCAAACTCGTGCTTGCCCTTTGCATAATCCCGCTCTTAGATTTTCTCTCGTCTGGACCGAAAAAGCAGAGGTACATCGTCAACGAAAGATAATTCTGGGGCCTTGACCCTTGATATCCCCAGTTGAAGGGGGTTCTTTTTCACATTGGACGCAAAATCCTGACTCTTTGTTTGTCAGTGTTTCGCCTTAACGTCCATGACTCGTCCTATACACTTTGGCATGCTAGGGAAAAATCGAAAACTTTTAGTCACTAGTCATCATTTAGCTATTTTTCGCTTTTATCTTCAGATAAAAGCGAAAAATGGCACTAATCCTAAAAGGGCGTGTTACAATTTAACGCTGTTGTCCATTTTTTTGTTGTAGTAAAAACCACCCATTGAGCAGCGTCTGACCAAAATCTATTGAATATTTGATCGTTTAAGCTGGGCGCACTTTATAAAACGAAATAAAATATGTCGTTATACCTCGTGTCTCAGCTGAAAGTGAGGAAGTAACGTTTAAGCGCCTGACAGTAGCGTGAGAAGTTTGATATCTTGTTGAAATTCAGACTCTTGGGTTGGATAAACTGAAACTCTTGCGGGAGATGTGAATACTTCCTGTAGGCCATAATAGGATTCGCATGGTTTTGGGTGAGATAAAAGAAAAACAACCTCATTGTACTTGATGCCATTCTATCTTCTCAGTGTATCTGAACTGTTCCTCTTTGTTGTACACCCTAACCTCTTGCGATTGTTGCCTAACGAAGAGTTTTAGCCAACAACTTTAACTAGGCACATGTTTTGCCCCCCTCATGCTCTCGGCATTAAATGATACTTCAGTTTCAGAGGTTAAGTCTTTGGTGGAATTATTGGAGATTTTTTTAGAACCCTTTCCCGGAACGTTAGTAGTTTAATCGGACGATAAATTGCAGCAATATGCCGGCATCCCTTGCTAATGGTTTTCCTTCAGTAATTAAAGCGTGCTCAAGACATTTCACCTGTCCGTTTTCCCGCCTTTCTAGCGGTCTTCTCCACAAGACATGCGGCTAAATTGTGGCGCCACACAAAAATAACTTGTGGCTGCAAATTTTACTTCTTCCCTCCAATGACCAAAACGTGACGAAATATAAAAAGTATAACCCCCTCCCAGATGAACTACCTATAAGCGTTTTCTATCGCTTTGTTTGCATTTTAAAGGTGTTTTTTATTCCAATGTTTTTGAATCAAGGTTTCTTCCCATTTACGGCTGAAAGGAACTTCATAGCGGTGAAGTCGTCGTGCCCTTTGATCCCGACCAAGCCTTTAATTATCGCAGTGCAGATTAATTTTCAAGCCATTTTGTTTTTCGTCAAGTAAAGATACATACTAGGGCATAAGCGGGAAAATCCTTAGCCTAAATGTTCCGGTTTAACTTCAGTGCATGTCAAAAGTTGCAGGAAAATTGTTTTTCTGAGGAAGGTAGAGGCGACATTTGGTAAACAAATCAATTTTTATATATATATATAGTTTTGAGCTGGAGAAGAAAGGTTACCTGAAAGCGAAACCATGCTTTTAAGGCCGCTACATGTGTCCAGGGAAAAAAAGAAGATAACTAATAATTTAGCTCATGCTTGCGAGAAGAGTGGTGTGATTTCTATGCCAAATTTCACCCCCTCATTCTGGTGACCTTATTTGGTGCTGGGCTTGCGTTTCCGGTCGTAGTCACCGCTCCCTTCCGTTACCATTTAATATGGCGATTGTGTGTTATATACGGGCAGACAGGATGTCAAACTTTATCGACTCGTGAATCTATTAAACGAAGCGTCAAAGCCTTCATTCTACTTTGTTTGATGAGCCTTTTTTGTCTTGCAGTGGCACTGAGAGATTGTAGCTAAGCTTGTAAGAGAAAAAACTGTGTTTTTTTGCCGTCTGTATTAAAAAATATTCAGCGATCTTTGTTTTTTCTTTCGATGACAAACTGAACTTCCGAGAGTCGAAGGTGTAACTCGACCATCAGTGTGATGCTGTGAAATCATTGACCTTTGAAAACGTGTCAAAGCTGTCACGCTTGTATAACTGTTTTGTTTGGGTTTTCCTGCTATCATTTCCGGTGAAATAAATTTAGCTTGAGCGGAGCAATTTTACTCAAAGCAAAGAAAATAACACCGTGCTTAAAGGGTTTCAATTACTGAGAGATTATTCCGAAGTTCCAGCAGAACGAAAGAGCTGGCTTGAAATTGGCTCTTAGCACTGTAGGACGAATAAGGAATGATTTAGTCAAATTTGGCAAAGTTTCATAAGCGACACGTGTCGAGGCATTGAAATGATACGCTTCCTGCTTCACTAATGCCCATTATAATCCCATATCAAAACAAAATGTCAATCAAACCAGCCGGTCGAAGGTATAAATTAGCAATAAGGAGCTGATCTTGCACTTAGATTTATTTGGCAGCAAACGACGTGATCTGTAACCAATTTCAGTGAGGACTGAAATTGACTTAGCTCTTGGCTTTCCTGCTCCAAATTCAGTGAATTTTTTTTTCCTCTTGGCCTTGTCAAAGGTATTTTAGCAAAGTTCGTAGCTGAATTCTGAAGGCCGTTAGCCCAACGACTGAATCGGACGTTTACTAATTCGCTAAAAAAGAAACATTAAATGATGGAGTTAGAAGATGGATGCCTTGGAGGTTTCCTCAGCATGGCGGAGCTGGAGAGATATTTTATTCATGGTAAGTATCACTTGCTGTATTTCTTTCATCTTTTACTCTAACGTACTTAATAAACTGTTTGACGATTACTCGAAAATCATAATTTCTTGATCTGATATGGGTAATCACTGTTGTCTATGTCTTCTGCAGTTTGCCAATATTAAATACTAACAAAGCTATTGCTAGAAATAGCGTGGGTGTAGTGTTGTTGATGGAGACTCCAGGGATTATAAATATCTTACACAGTGAAAAGAAATATGGATGGAAAATGTCCACGAAGTAACAAATCATTTTCTTGGCGTTTGACTTAGGATCTTTCTATGTTTTCTACAGTTCACCTTTCCTAACTTTGTACAATATTTTGTTATCACTGTATACGGTTTATACTTAAAAGGCCATTTTTGGGGCTCTTCAGAAAATCCTCTCGCTTTTCAGTGGGTGGTCGTCCTTTTGTGCTGTGTCAGTGTGTTAAATCCAGTTGTTGTCGCTCTTCAGATTTGTTCTCTATTGATTCCTCTGCACCCAGTAACGCAAATTAAAATGAACCTTAACCCCGTTGTTGTAAAATTTGTTTCAAGAGTAGCGTTTCCAAACCAACACATTATTGACATTTGTTATCATTTTGCTGGCAAATACATGCCACTTTTCAAACGGAGAAAAAAGAACAAGTTGTTTTGGTATTAAATTTCACTAGTTTCCATTTCTTGGCGCTCGTATACTTTAAAGACTTCCCGTGAAATTTGATATGATGTTTCGCCCGGAGTGATTGAAGAAATTTTAACTGGGCCGTACAGTCTTAAAACACGATCCCGGGTCAAGCGGACTATAAAACTGTCTATTTTCCACACTGCTTCGGCTCGCGAGTGTTTGTTTGAAAACTGCTTAAACAGTCGCGTTTTCGTGACAAGCCACATGGAAATGATGATTTAAAGATCAAACTTTACAGCTCTTGAAAACAAAATCGATAACAAAAACGTTCTTTCTTGGACTGTTTTTCCTTGTTATTTTCTTTACCGCTGTTTTTTTTTTTGGGTCTGCCAATTACAAATCTGAATCCCCATTTTCTACCATTCCTTCAAGATTAGGATCATCTACCCCAAGAAATAAGTAACCACTATTTTCTCCTCATAAAGTTGGTCAAATTTAAATGATTATTCTGGTTTAAAGGGGCGATAATTTTACCCAGGATTTTTGTTTACTTCGCAGTTATTATTCCGTGTACAAAGCATCCTGTTTGGTTGCGTCATGTCCGCTGGGTGTGTTTTTCTATTACCTGGTTTTGTGCTGGTTTTTCCGAGAAAATTTTGCTTGTTATAGACACTCCGCATTCGTATCACGTGGCTTAATTAGTGTGCACAGACCCAGTTTGATGCAAGACGCTGGATAAGTTTCGTTGTCGTTACATGAAACTAAAAGCGAAACATTCAACGAATGGGCGCGAACTAGTCTTTCATATTTCGTTTCAGCTCAGCTCTCTTGTTACGGTAAAGTCTTAGGAAGAAATCAATTTGAAAACAATGCATGGCAGTTCTACAAACCGTAGAAGTGTTGGCACTCGGTGGAATTGTTGGAAACATTGCATTGTCCCGTCATAATTGAAGAAATAGAAAAACGAAACATCAATCTTGACTAAGACCGCTATCTCGGAAAAATCTTACGGTAGGAAAGTTAGAAAAACTGATGAAAGCTGGGCGAATTCATATCAAAGGGTAGAGGAAACCTTAAAGCTGCAAAGATCTTCAATGTTATTCTGAAATTTAAATGAAAAAGGAGCTGACATGATGAGGAAAGACAGAGTAATTTAATGGAGACAATTGAGTGCCATTTTTGCTGCTGCATTTAGCTAAACGTTGTCCACCATTGGTTCTCGACCGCTTTTTCCGATTTAGTGATTTTTTTTTTCGTAACATAAGTCGCGGAGTCCTCTTTTAAACAAACTAAATGACAAGATTTCAAAGTGAACTGAAAGAAAATACTTCTCCTTCTCACGACAACCAAGTCAGTTTTCAGACTTTTCATGACAGCTAAGTGTTGTCACCAAGTCCTTTCTGTGGTTCATATTTTTGTATTTTAACACTAAATTACAGTAGCAAGATCTCTAGTTGTGGTTATAAAACATAACATTTTGCTGAAAAGATGACAGGGTAGGAAGTCCTCTTTCGCTCTCTCTGCTGGGTATCGTTACCTCCAATACTGAAACACTTGTTTGGCTCAGTTGCTGAAGGAAGTTGACTTTTTTTACGAGGCAGGAACTCATTACTCTATCTCTCGACAACTGGCTGCTGTATTGGCCCCACAAATTAAAGCACTCCGGTTTCAATTTGTTTATATTTTGCCTGATAGCTCACAATTCGCTCTTTCACTAATGTAGTTTTTCCTTATTTTTTTTTCTGGTCACAAGACTCAACTAACAAACTAAAAGGTTTCAGCATTCAAGACTGGGTTGGGTTTGAACGGTTTGAGAAAATTCTTTGGTTTGGGTGGCATGTTGGTGATTTCTAAGGACTCTTGTAAGCATTTCCAAACCTATCTCAATGACTGTGAATGATCGGCGTCCACTTGTTCCTCGTTCGCTGACCTACACTTGCACCAAGTCAGATTTTCAACTTCCTGTCACATTACAAAATCTGCTCCATGCACACATGTGGAGACGCGCCCGCCCTGGATAATGTTTTTCCCACGTGTCCGTGTGTGATATTAATGTGTCCTGAAAAAAAATCACGATGAAAAGCAAAAGACAATTTACCGGCGGTATATCTAATGCACGTGACAGCAGTGATTGCAGTAACAGTCACGCAACGGCTCGACTGGTAGAATATTTCTCAAACACGAAAATTGGGTTTTACTAATAAAGAAAGCGAAAATGCGTGCAGTTTATTTCTTTATACAAAAGAAAAAGCCTAAATAACCCAGATTTTGAGAATCGAGTTAAAAGATTCCTTTAAAGATCATATTTTATTCATGTTGACCTGCCGCGCTTGAGAGATCAATACAGGAAGACATTCTCTCGGTTCGCTGGGCAACCAGCAGTCGTGCGTTAGCAACCTTTACTTCACTCTTAAAACTCACTTGCACATGTCGTGCTTGTTTGGAAGCACGAAAAATGAAGGATCATACCAATAATGGAGGTATTTGCAGCCAACTTTTATGTATTCACAGATTTTATTCAGACCGTTATACAATGTTAGCCTCATTTTCAGGACAAACCAGGAGAAGATGTTGCTATCAAGCTTTCTCGGTCTCCAGAACTCCAGAATTTTTTTATTTCTCCAAAAACTCCATATTTTGGCCGCGGTAACAGGAAAAGATATTACTGCTAATTATTTCCTACTCGTGTAAATATTGTGTTAGATTTTGTAGTGAGTCTAAATATATCGTTTTCTAGGGAAAAGCGAACGATAAAATAGTTCCGGTTTTACCGAGTACCGAGGTTGTGAGGTTGCAGCAGGCACATTCACTCCTTGTGTTTATAAACTTGCTTAGCAGCTGGGAGATGCGGGAAACCAAGAATCGAGTTGCTCATGTATCGCAAGTCGAACACTTAATGAACACTACAGGTCAGGTTGTATTTTTTTTACACGTTTATTAACCAGCTTGGCATGGATTGCAGAAACTTGAGGTCTGGTATCTTTAAAACGTTCAGGCTCTTGCTACTACTTTGAACATGTGTGTTTATTTTTCTCAAACACGGGATCTCGGCAAAACATTGCTTTTGGGCTGATTTACTTTATCTTTGAAAAGTGCGAAATTTAGTTAAGCTCGAAAGTGCCCCGACTAAATAAACTTGTGCTGCAATATCTCTTAGAGTTTCTCGCAGCACATGCAGAACAACGACCCGCGCTTTTGTGCTGAGAAGATCAAAGCTAGAACTCTTATGGTTGATGAGGTTTTATATTTTATATTTCGTACAGACCACACTAGGTAATGGAACTTGATCGAGAACCGTGGCAGGGTACCTCGTTCTACTTTGTTCAATACATGTAACGGTGAAACTTTACTTAACTTCATGGCACCTAAGAAAATAAGTGAGTTTTTCGATCGTCTTTACTTGCTCATATTTTGGCAATCGGTATAAATTTCAATATTCACTATCAAGACTTTGTTTGTTTATTCTTCGGTATTATTTCAGTTTACCACGGTTAATTTTTCTGACTTGATATTCACGACCTGTGATACTTGTTCCAGCATATTTTATCTGTGGTTAACCTCATTGTACTCGCCGGAAATGCGAAATTGCTAACGTGACTTGATATCCTGTCAAATCGACTTCCTGTCCGCTTTGAAGCAAAACAAACTGACACAACAATGACATAATTTCTCACATTATTTGCTCTTCACATTTACGTTTAGACCACTGAGCCATATGACTTTATTTTCGTGGTACATTTGTGGAGATTCAGGTTTTTGTATTAGTAAATTCGAAAAATCTGTAGTTCTTCACCCTTTACCTGTGGTATACCTCATTGTACTCGCCGGAAATGCGAAATTACTAACGTGACTTAGTTTCCTGTCAAATCGACTTCCTTTCCGCGTTCAACAAAACAACAGAACCCGCATCATCATTTGCTGTTCATGTTAGCGTTTATACCAGCCATGTAACTTTATTTCACGCACTTTTTAGGAGGTTCAGGTCTTTTTCTTAGTAAAGTGGAAAATATGGACGATGAAATCGACACTAAAAACCTGCGCAGTCAGCAAGTGGTTCGGGTCAAACCCAACCAAACATGAAAACGAGTTTCTTTGGACTTCCTGTTGATCTCTTTTATTAGCATTAAAGTCCATATTGGTTGCAAGAGAGACAGGATCAGTGTTTGTAGACATACCCTTTGCACACGGTATCATTTAAGCGTTAACCTGTCTCCGGGATGCTGGTTTCTCAGAAGTTGCGCTCTATGTCTGATATAAGGAAACCTTTACTTGGAAATCATCTCGATTGGCGAGGTTAGTCCCAGAGGTTCATTCCAGCCCCCTCTCTTTCTGTCTTTTTAAGGGGATACACAACTGAGTGATGTGGTGATATGTGCATCGTCTTCCAGGTGCTTTCGTGCTTCCCCTACTGATTTCCTTTTGAATTCAATGTGTAAATCTCTTAGTTCCATTAAGTCATAGCAAAAAGCCATAAAAGTTTCTGGATGTAGTGACCTCGTTTACTGAGTTGTGAACCAATTGCTGTGTAAGCTTTAATTGGGAATTATTTTTCATTCTTATCAAATGAATAACATAACCGAACCTTTTTATTTTTTTATTAATAGATTGCGACCTGGACGCCTTCAGGGACATCAAGCCATTCCAGCTTCCCAAGTCTAAAGACTGTGATAGATACAGCGACTTACCAACCAATGGCTTCTTGAACTGGGCGGCGTGTTCACAGCCTCCGCGTTACGCTGAAATGCCGCCGCCACTCCAACGCATAATGCCAAGCATCACGGAGGAAGTAGTGTTTTTTAACGTTCAAAAGTGCTACGAGAAAGTGCAATGCCGAAAGAACAAGAAATCGAAACAGCGTGTACATGGCGCTACAATAAACTTGAGAGTCGCGACCGATGCCCCTATATCTAAAGTAGAGGTGTATGTGGAGAGGCTGCCAAAGGCTGCTGTACTCTGCGGCGATAACAACGGAAGGGTTCCACTCAAGCTCAAGATGGAAAACCTCATGTATTCTGATGTAAGTATTTCTTTTTTTCATTACTTAACGTACATGTACAAACGGTGCGCGTGGTGTAAATCCTTAAGTACGTGCACATACATACATGATTCTGTTCGTTCCTAAGTGGCGCATAAGGCCGTAAATCCATCAGGGCAATGGCAGAATAAATCGCAACTTAAAATTTTTAAGATAGAACTGAGGACACTTAATTAAGTCATCTAGATTTTAGAATCATCCTACAATGTAATTTGTAGTGGTATCGCATTCACTCTTAGTACCTCCATCTTGTTTGATCGCAGATTATCTTTCTAGTAAAGATTGCTCGACTGTCAGTTGGGCATATGTAGCCAGTACTGTGCTGTCTTCTAGTGCTTTTTAGCTCATCTGACTGCGTGCTCACCCACCCACCAACCTACCTCGTGCCTACAAGCTTGATTGTTTGTTTGCTTGGTAGTTCTTGTTTGCTTATAGTTAATCGTTCTTTCATTTTTCTTCCTATAGAATTATCAAAGACAGGACCAATACTTCTCGGTGGACCTGGACTCTGTGTACCACAACCCTCTGACTGGCTCTCCAGTCTACAAGCTGTCCACAGTGGATTCAGAAAGACGCAACCGCTTTTGGCTTCTAGCTTATATTGTGTATGCCAATGGACGTAAAAGTCAGCCGTTCTATAGTGAACCATTTCTACTCAAAAGCAAAAGAAGCTGTAGAGTTTCCCCGTATTAAGGAACATTTTTCCCCTGACCAAGATTAAAACTAACTTCTGTGAAGTGTTCATGAGGGAAGGTCGAAAGAGACAAGTTGTGTTACGCGGTAAAGACTGCCTGAGTCCTTCCCTAAGCGTAGACCGTATGGGTCATGTTAACGTAAAGGCAATTTTTCTTATAATCTAGTTTATGTTTCGTTAAATATACAGCGATTTACTTAACCTGTGAAATAGTATCTAGGTTGTATTGTCTTAACTGTTTTGCTCCAATTTTCAGTTTACTATTGTAACGGTAATATAAGCTGAACAGAAAATTTTCTTTTAACTCGGGTACACTATAGAACTAAGAAAAGATTGTAAATGTATATGCTTTGTTCAAAGATCATTTTGTAAAAATTAAGTTCAAAAAAGGTTTTGACTTTTCGAAAAGGTTAAAAGAGATTTAGTAATGAAATGCTTGAGTCAAATGCGCGATCCGCAATGGTCGAAGGCCATTTATCATACGTGTTCTTAAACTTTCACTACTTTTGCTTTCAAAGTAAAGCACCAAAGTACAATTGCGTGTCAATACTGAAACATCGCTCAGCTTCAATAAAAAGCAGCCTGAAACTCCAATAGGCAGATTTCACTTTTTTGTGATTAATTTAGGCATGCCTCTATATGTGAACGTATGACTCTCTTAAAACTTAACATATGGTACTTATAAAATCAAGAAATAACCGTAAATATAACGTTTGTTTAATTATTCGCTCCATTGGGGTGGTTTTCAATCGAGTGTCGTAAAACCAAAATCAAAGTAGCCAATCCCAAAGGAAACAGACAATACAGTGAACCAATCAAAACTCGAATAAATTACATGTAGCTGACGCAAAGCGCGGGAAAACGGTGCGAACGCGTCACGATTGGTTTTGGTTTTACTTCTGATTGGATGAAAAATTGGCGCTAGTTATTTAAGCCAATCGTGTTGTATAGTAAGTTTCGGCACTCAAAGGAAAACAGCCTCTATGAAGACAATCTCTTTCATACTGAGCTAAGCATATTAGTTGACTATTTGTAAGATTTAAAAAAAATAAGTATTAAACAAATTGCGGTATAACTGACAGCAAGCAGTTCATAAGATTCACAAAGTTATAAGTGTCAGTTGTTGCCATCATTTATTCTATATATCTTTGTACTTCTCAAACATTACTTAAATTGTATCAATTTGTAAAACAAAAATAAGTGGTTTTTCATGAGTAAAATTACAAAGGCGAACATTGAGATAGAGAACTATTGTAATAATGCGCATGTAACTAATAATAAAAAAAATCTCACAATGACCTTGACTAAGACCTGTACCTGTTCATGTATGCCAGACAAGAATCGCGGTAAAGATACGTTATACAGTTAGACTCAAACGCACAGTGTTATAGTATTGCTACAAAACTGTTATTTCAATTGGTGATGGTATCTATAAGGCCAAGGTGTAGTTAACATTATTTTGGAGCAAACTTAATGAGTAGAACGACTGGTATAGGCCTATATATATATATATATATATATATATATATATATATATATATATATATATATATATATATATATATATATATATATATATATATATATATTTATATATATATATTTAAAGTGTAAAATTTGATTTTCGCAGAACAGTGCTCAATACATCAGAGTAGAGCGAAGTATACAATGTGGGAGGAAAAACACAAATAAACTACAAGTTCATCCCTACAAGCCTGTTTCGTGATTGCCCACTCATCAGGGGATTTAATAAGAATAATCTTTACCACTGTTTATATACAATATAATTTACATAATATATGCAGCGCGAAATTTAACGGGTTAGTTGTTTCGTAGGAGGGCTTTGTTTCTGTGGCGGCAAGATGATACGAGTTCATTACGTTTGTTAAGTGTTGATAGCTCGGGTTGGCAGATGATAAGGAATTTTTCTTTAAGGCAAAGGTTACATCTTTTGCTTGAGTTGTTATACG